>NW_026739186.1:12500-46541 GCF_963082655.1 Stomoxys calcitrans | reverse complement strand
CGATACAGCTTTAGTGAACTAAAAGTTCACTAAAGCTGTATCGGGCTATAGACCGATTCAGACCATAATAAACACGTATGTTGATGGTCATGAGAGAATCCGTCGTACAAAATTTCAGGCAAGTCGGATAATAATTGCGACCTCTAAAGGCTCAAGAAGTCAAGACCCAGATCGGTTTACATGGCAGCAATATCAGGTTATGAACCGACTTGTATTTTATTTGACATATGTCTTGCGAAATTTCAGCCAAATCGGATAGGAATTGCGCCCTCTAGAAGCTCAAGAAGTCAAGTCCCCAGATCGGTTTATATGACAGCTATATCAGGTTATGAACCGATTTAAACCATATTTGGCACAGTTGTTGGATATCATAACAAAATACTACGTGTCAAAATTCATTCAAATCGGATAGGAATTGCGCCCTTTAGATGCTCAAGAAGTCAAGACCCAAGATCGGTTTATATGACAGCTATATAAGGTTATGGACCGATTTGAACCATACTTAACACAGTTGTTGGATATCGTAACAAAACCCGTCGTGCAAAATTTCGTCTCAATCGGATAAGAATTGTGCACTCTAGAGGCTCAAGAAGTCAAGACCCAAGATCGATTTGTATGGCAGCTATATCAGGTTATGGACCGATTTGAACCATACTTGGCACAGTTGTTGAGTATCATAACGAAACACGTCGTGCAAACTTTCATCCCAATCGGATAAGAAATGCGCACTCTAGAGGCTCAAGAAATCAAGACCCAAGATCGGTTTATATGGCAGCTATATCAAAACATAGACCGATATGGCCCATTTACAATACCAACCGACCTACACTAATAAGAAGTATTTGTGCAAATTTTCAAGCGGCTAGCTTTACTCCTTCGGAAGTTAGCGTGCTTTCGACAGACAGACGGACGGACGGACGGACGGACGGACAGACGGACGGACATGGCTAGATCGACATAAAATTTCATGACAATCAAGAATATATATACTTTATGGGTTCTCAGACGAATATTTCGAGTAGTTACAATCAGAATGACGAAATTAGTATACCCCCCATCTTATGGTGGAGGGTATAAAAACAAGTAAAAGCGTGCTAAGTTCGGCCGGGCCGAATCTTATATACCCTCCGCCATGGATCGCATTTGTCGAGTTCTTTTCTCGGCATCTTCTTAGGCAAAACAGTAAAAAGGCGTTAAGTTCGGCCGGGCCGAACTTTGGATACCCACCACCTCGGATATATATGTAAACCACCTTTCTTCAAAATCCGGAGCAAATCTCATACCTCATGCCCCATAGCAGCTATATCAATATATGTTCCGATTTGGACCAAATAGTAATAATAGTCATTGTTCAATTGTATATAACAAAATATTGGTCTTTTTAAAGATATATCTTAAAATAAACCGATCTGAACTATATACGACACGGATGTCGAAAAGCCTTACATAAGTCAATGTGTCAAATTTCAGTGCAATCGGATTAAAAAAGCGCCTTTTATGGGGCCAAGGCTTCAAATCGAGAGATCGGTCTATAAGGCAGCTATATACAAATCTTGATCGATCTAGACCAAATTGCAGAAATATGTGGAGGGGCTTATCTTAGCTCTTTGTCCCAAATTTCGGCATCATCGGACAACAAATGCGCTTTTTATGGCCCCAAAACCTAAAACCGAGAGATCGGTCTATATGGCAGCTATATCTAAATCTTTACTGATCTGAGCCATATTGACGGAAGATGTTGAAGGGCCTAACACAACTCACTGTCCCAAATTTCCGCAAAATAGGATAATAAATGTGGCTTTTATGGGCCTAAGACCCTGAATTGTAGGATCGGTCTATATGGCAGCTATATCTAAATCTGGACCGATCTGAGCCAAATTGACGGAGGATGTTGAAAGGCCTAACAAAATTCACTGTCCCAAATTTCCGCAAAATTGAATAATAAATATGGCTTTTATGGGCCTAAGACCCTTAATCGGAGGATCGGTCAATATGGCAGCTATATCCAAATCTGGACCGATCTAAGCCATATTGACGAAGTATTTCGAAGGGCCTAACACAACTCACTGTCCCGAATTTCAGCAAAATCCGATAATAAATATGGCTCTTATGGGCCTAAGAACCTAAATCGGAGGATCGGTCTATATGGCAGCTATATCCAAATCTGGACCGATCTGAGCCAAATTGACGGAGGATGTCGAAAGGCGTAAGGCAATGTACTGTCCCAAATTTCAGCAAAATCGGATAATAAATGTGGCTTTTATGAGCCTATGACCCTAAATCGGAGGATCGGTCTATATGGCAGCTATATCGAAATCAAAACCGATCTGAGCCAAATTGACGGAAGATATCGGAAGGCCCAAGACAACTCACTGTCCTAAATTTCAGCAAAATTGGATAATAAATGTGGCTTTTATGGGCCTAAGACCTTAAATCGGCGGATCGGTCTATATGGAGGCTATATCAAGATATAGTCCGATATAGCCCATCTTCGAACTTAACCTGCTTATGGACAAAAAAAGAATCTGTGCAAAGTTTCAGCTCAATATCTCTATTTTTGAAGACTATAGCGTGATTTCAACAGACAGACGGACGGACATGTCTAGATCGTCTTAGATTTTTACGCTGATCAAGAATATATATACTTTATAGGGTCGGAAATGGATATTTCGTCCGTCGGTGGTGGGTATAAAAAGGATATAAGAGAACATGTGCTCTGCTATTAGAGCGATATCAAGGTATGGTCTGGTTTGGACCACAATTAAATTATATGTTGGAGTCCTATGTTAAATGTTAGCCAATTCGAATCTGAATTGCGCCCTATGGGAGCTCAAGAAGTAAAATAGAGAGATCGATTTATATGGCAGCTGAATCGGGCTATAGACCGATTCAGACTATAATAAACATGTATGTTGATGGTAATGAGAGGATCCGTCATACATAATTTCAGGCAAATGGGATAATAATTGCGACTTCTAGAGGCTCAAGAAGTCAAGATCCCAGATCGGTTTATATGGTAGCTATATCACGTTATGGACCGATTTGAACCTTATTTGACACAGTTATTGAAAGTAAGACTAAAATACGTCTTGCAAAATTTCAAAATCGGATAAGAATTGCGCACTCTAGAGGCTCAAGAAGTCAAGACCCAGATCGGTTTATATGACAGCTATATCAAGTTATGAACCGATACTTGGCAAAGTTGTTGGATATCATAACAAAACACGACGTGCAAAATTTCTTTCAAATCGGATAAGAATTGCGCACTCTAGAGGTTCAAGAAGTCAAGACCCAAGATCGGTTTATATGGCAGCTATATCAAAACATGGACCGATATGGCCCATTTACAATACCAACCGTTCTACACTAATAAGAAGCTTTAGCTCTAGCTTTACTCCTTCGGAAGTTAGCGTGCTTCCGACAGACAGACGAACGGATATACTTTATGGGGTCTCAGACGAATATTTCGTGTAGTTACAAATTAGTATACCCCCCATACTATGGTGGACGGTATAATAAAGGTTAAATGGGCTTCAGATCCTTTATCGGCGGATCGGTATATATAGCAGCTATATCCAAATATTTTCTGATTTGGTCCGTTCAAGAACTTAACCAGCGTGCATCAGCTCAATATCTCAATTTTTGAAGGCTGTAGAGTGATTACAACAGACGGACGGACAGACACACGGACATCGTTAAATTGATATTTCGATGTGTTGCAAACGGAATGACTAAATGAATGTACCCCCTATCCTTTGGTGGTGAGTATAAGAATATATGAAAGCCGTTCAAAATGGAGCAATAAGAGGTCTTTGGTAGTGAGGTATATATTTTACTCTTAAATTGGGGTAGACACAGGACGACTTGCGGATCTCTAAAAATGTGCTATGTCAAGGGGTAGCTTTGAAATACGATTTTGAATGTAGATAACAAAAATATAAACCAGTAAGGAAGGGCAAAAGTCGGGCGGTGTCGACTGTAAAATACCCTACACCTACCATATAAGTACAATGTGGGAGCTATATCCAATTCTGAACCAATTTTAATGAACTTCCGTGTGTTTTCGGGTGGGTTATTAAACAATCGGTATCAAATTTTGAGCAAATATATTCAAACTATAATAACTATGGTTCACAAATAACAACATTATTGCAAATTACCCAAAATCTGACGAACATATATATGGGAGCTATATCTAATTCTGAACCGATTTCGAGCAAACTTCTCTGATAATTTGGTAGTCGTCGGAGAAAGCGTTGTGCAAAATTTTGGCAAGATTGATCGCTTGGTGTGGCTCTTGGAGTGCAAATCGGGCGATATACATACAAGACAGCTATATCTAAATCCGAACGAATTTTCATGAAATGCACTATTTATATCGATAGTCAAGAGAAAATCCTTCTGACCAAATTTGATTCCTAGCAAATGACCATTTTATTGCAATATTACTGGAAATCGGACGAACGTATATATGGGAGCTATATCCAAATCTGAACTGATTTTTTCCAATTTCAATAGACTTCGTCTTTAAGCCGAAAACTATGAATGTACCAAATTTTAGGACGCTCCCCTTACCCTATTTTTAAAAACGTCAGATCTCGGAGATGGGTGGGGCGATTCAGACGAAATTTAGTTTGTTTATAGTAACTCAAAAATAGAAAAAAAAGCAAGTGCAGACGGTAGAGCGTGAACAACACCTTCCCCCAACATTGCAATTTTTGAAAACCTTCTCTGGGAGTAACTTTTTTGCAAGTCCGAATTCGATTGCATACGGTTGTGTTTTTTGGCCGCTCCTGATTGTTTTGCTGCAAAGTCAAGCTATACGTTCATACACATCACTATAGGCGCTTCAAACTATAATACAACCTTGGCTGTTTCATCGATGACGAAATTGGTCCTTATTGAAGAATAGTTCTACGCAATTTTGCATTTATTTTTTCATCTTATTTGCAAAACTATTTCTAAATCACTGGAAGGCGCCCACATTTTTCACTAACACAAGGAGTAAAATACAAACAACAGCTGGACTGCTCTATCAAACCTATAACTGCCGGACAAATCGATAATCATCATACAGCTGGTAAAAGAAATAATCGTTATCGAAAAACACAGGGTGCACTGCAATACTAAATGAGCAGCAAGCGCACTCTTTTATCGACATCACCTGATCATAAAGAACATACACCAAAAAAATACGCGCCGTCCCTAAATATGAGTGTAAGCAGTCATCAAGACGTGTTTACATGGAGCAAACTATGCGAAGTCCTGGACGACAAATTGAAGGGTGTAGCAAAGAAAGAAGATCTGACGGATATCAAACATGAAATTGAAGAATTAAAACATGAGAATTCTAAATTAAAGGAAGACATAAAGAAATTAACAAACCGTCTAGAACTAGTTGACCAGAAATCGAGAACCACAAATATCATGGTGAGTGGACTATCCTGTAATAATATCCCGGCCGCAAAAAAGAAGCTCGCCGACATCTGTAAAGACGTGTTGAATGTAGATGTTACCGTCACATACACCAAAATGCTATCCTCTGGAAAATCTTTTGTGTTTACACTAGGTACCGCCAGCGAAGTCCAAAGGGTTTTAAATGCTAGAAGTAACCTTAAGGGACAAGCAATTTTTATTCAGAAGGATTACACTGCAGCTGAACAGTCTATTAGATACAATCTCAGGCAAGTTAGCAAAGTAATATCTAAGCATAAAAAAGATGTAAAAGTACGGCTTGGTGAATTTTGTATCTACATCAACGATAAACGCTTTACTTGGTTCAATGGAAAGATACGTTCTTCCGCTACAAACGATGTAAAATTTCTAGAAGATATATTAGCTGAATGCGGTTTTAGTTGTGAGGTTGTTTGCAACGAAAACGTAGTATTAAATAAAAACGATAACAATCCTTATGTACAATAGCTAGCTGATTCGTGCCATATAATAGCTTATAACGTTTGTAACCTTGAAAAATCGCTAAATTTTGGAAACTTTATAACCTTTTTAAATAAGTTTGATATTTTCTTTTTGTTTGAAACCCATGTTGTTGCTAATAAACAAACTTATTTCTCATCATTTTTTCAAAATTATTGTCTACACTGGGTTGAAGCAATTAAAATACATAAATCGGGTCGTGCTAGTGGAGGTTGCCTATTCGGTTACAAAAGAGAAATGAAAAAGAAATACAAGCTAAACTTTACCGAATGCAATAGCCATACAATGCTATCTGTGAATATTGACGGAAATTTATTCCAACTTATCCCGACCTATCTGAATAGTACGAGCTGGAAGAACGATGCAGATAAGTTTGTATCATTTTTGAGCAGTCTAAATCCAACCAGCTTCTGTATTATGGGAGATCTAAATGCAAGAATAGGTGAACAACAAGTCCTGGACGAAAATATAATCAGGGACCAACCTCATATAAATGTAATTAGGTGCTCTAAAGATAAGAATATAAATACACAAGGGAGACGGCTTTTGAATATGATTGAGGACATAGGTGGTATTGTGGTAAATGGAAGGACTTTAGGTGATTTGGATGGAAAACTTAGTTTCTTTGGTGTAATGGGAAGCTCATTGATAGATTACTGCATTTGCTCATCTGATTTGTTGCAATATATTGAGAATTTTGCAATACTTGCTAAGCCGTTTTCAGACCACATGCCCATCTGTCTCCAGCTTAAAATCCCAAAGCATTCTAGCAATGTGACTAAACAGAATGATACTAGAAGACTTTATTGGAGCGATAGAAATATGACTCAATACGGGTTAAATCTGGGTAACACCCCAGTGAATGGATACTACCGTGCAGATATGTCTGTGGATGACATGATCTGCGGTATAACGCAAAAGATTAGACAGGCACATGTCAAAAACACAAACAGGAAATTTTTTGAGCCTAAACAGCCGTGGTTTGATTGGACATGCTTCCGTTTGCGTTCAGTAATGCGCAGGAACCTTAAAGCGTTTAGGGCTCTCCATACTGATGTTAATAAGAAAAGATATTATTCATCGAGAACCAAGTTTCAAAGACTATGTAGTAGGAAGAAATTGGAATATTATAATGAGAACCTCAGAAGACTGGACAGAGTAACGAGTAGCAAGGATTGGTGGAACTTGTCGAATTCATTGAAGAATAGATCACAAAATTCAAAAGGAAATCTTAATGCTGATGATTACATGGTACATTTTAAGGCATTACTACTTAACCGAAAGGAATCCGAGAACATACACTGGTGTTTGCCTTATTACGTCGACCCATTCCTTGACTCTCCCTTTGAACTGTGTGAACTATTCTTTGTTATTAAAGGGCTTAGAAGAAATAAGTCTCCAGGGCTGGATGGAATCCCTTATGAGTTCTATAAATACGCTCCTCGCAATTTTCTAGAAGAAATATTGGCTGTCTTCAACACTATATTCCTTAATGAAAGGATTCCGTTATCTTTCAGAGAATCTACCTTGATACCGTTGTTTAAAAAAGGTGACGTTAACATTGCGGCTAATTATAGGGGACTTTCACTTCTAAACACTAACTGTAAGATCTTTAACTCTTTGCTTTTGAATCGGATATCTGCTTGGATAGAAAGAAATGACATTCTAAATGAGTTCCAGTCTGGGTTCAGAAAAGAGTACTCCACGCTTGACAATATATTCAATCTGGTTAACATTGTTAATTTGAATAATTTGAAGAACAAGGCTACCTACGCTTTCTTTGTAGATTTCTCATCTGCTTTCGATCTGATCCCCAGAAACAGCTTATTTTATAAATTGTCAAGCTATGGACTCTCTACGAAGATTGTGCGGATATTGCAACTATTGTATGAAAATACTACGAGTAAAATCTGGGACGGAAATGCATTCTCAGATTACTTTTCGGTGGAAACAGGAGTGAAGCAGGGTTGTACACTCAGCCCAGTACTGTTCTCTTTATATGTTAATGACTTACCCGATTCTTTACCAGGAGGTGTGAACGTAGCAGATACTAACATTAAAGTTCTTTTGTATGCAGACGACATTGTCATTCTGTCTGAAACTGCAGAAGGGTTACAAGATATGATTAACGTTCTTGAGGAGTATTGTTTGACATGGAGTCTGAAGGTAAACCTTGCCAAATCTAAGATACTTATTTTCCGGAAGGGCACAAGAGTCGCTAGAAACTTGAATTGGCGGTTTGGGAATCAGAATATCGAAATTGTGAATAGTTACACTTACCTTGGTGTCGAATTAAGTTACAACTTATCATTTAGAAAACATCTTCAGAACAAGCTCACTGCGTCTAAAATGGCGATAAATTCTACTTGGTCAAGATATATTAATCACCCAAAAATATCGAAGGCTAATAAACTTAAAATTTTTGAATCGTGTTCAAAGTCTATAATGTGTTATGCCGCAGAAATTTGGGGATGTGTAAGATATGAGGACGTGGAGAAACTGTTTAGATTCTTTATTAAGAAAATGTTATATCTGCCTAACAATACGCCTAACTACATGTTATATCTGGAAACTGGATTCAATTCACTTTTCTGTTCTACATTGAAGACACATTTTTGCTACATTGACAGAGTACTCCAACTAGACTGTCGACGATTACCACGTATTCTTGCGCTGAAGATCATAGAACTGAATATGTCTTGGGCAGAAGAATGGTCCAATATATGCCAATCTCTGCAATTTTCTTTGCACTACAATGCGACACATTTACCCTCGTACTGGAAAGAAGTTATAGAACTACTTAAATCAAAGGAGAGATTAGATTTTGAGGTTAGGGCAAAAGGCTCACAGTTCCATGACCTTTACCCACAGCTTGAATACACCAGGATACCGGAACTCACTGCGAACTTATCTTCACGTGCTACAAGTATCATTGTAAAGGCTAGAGGCGGGTTACTTAATTTAAATGCTAGATCTTTCAGAGACAATACCGATGGCGTTTGCTCAATTTGTAACACAGACGAAACCGAGAACACCTTCCACTTTATCGGCTCGTGCCCAATATACACAAATCTCAGAATTATTTACTTTAATAAGCCCACACTTAATGTAAACGAAGTAATAAGCATATTGAATGGCACGAATTTTTTATCTCTATACAAATATTTAGAAAATTGTATTAAATATAGAAACTTTATACAAAATGAATTTAACTTTTAAAATAGCACTTTCTCTTTTTTATAGTCTCCAATATGTAAACAACTTTATATAACATAGATTAACATACTATAATCAGCCAACCTTTGGTAATATCAATGAATTATATGGCTAACAGCATTCTTGCTATGCCAGCTTTATAGATTTACAACAACACTGAATTTCAAACCTCTATCATTGTGTACTCAAAAATCTATTAATAAATAATAAATAATAATAGTAACTCAAAAACAGAAATTTTGCATCCTTATTTAGAATGGGATATCTAGGGGGGCCGTGCCACCTCCAAAACCCTCCAAATGGAAATATAAACCAATAATGACAATATGGGGCTCAAATGAAAGGTATTTGAGACTAGATCACGAATCTAATATATAGGCGTCCATCTCATCTCCAAAAATACCCCCATATAGAATATATTTATCGACCACAGCAATATAAGGCTCAAATGAAAGGTATTTGGGAGTAACACACGAAAATGCTATCGACAGTGGGGCGAAATATCTGAAAGGCTGTCCTAGCTCCCAAAAACAGGACTTATTTCCTGCCCGTGTCAGTATAGGGCTAAGAAAAAATAAAAGAGTGAAAGAAGGCGCAGCGGAGCGGGCTCTGTCCAGCTAGTATATATATATATATGTCCTTTATTTAAAATTGGAGTATAACTTATAATGGGTTGTCCAAAAAGTAATTGCGGATTTTTTAAAAGAAAGTAAATGCATTTTTAATAAAACTTCGAATGAACTTTAATCAAATATACTTTATTTACACTTTTTTTCTAAAGCAAGCTAAAAGTAACAGCTGATAACTGACAGAAGAAAGAGTGCAATTACAGAGTCAAAAGCTATGAAAAATCCGCAATTACTTTTTGGGCAACCCAATATATAAAAATCAATTTGTGTTTGTTTGTAGGTTTGTTTGTTTGTTTGTATGTTAGTGTGTTCCTTATAGACTCAGAAACGGCTGAACCAATTTTCTTGAAATTTTCACAGATGGTGCATAATGACCCCGTGGTGAAAATAGGGTACTACATTTTTGATATCTGAAGGGGGGCCGGACCTCCCTCTTACCCTAATTTTCAGAAACCCCAGATCTCGGAGATGGGTGGTGCGATTTAAGCAAAATTTTGTGTGCTCTCATATAGTACCCTAAAAATAAAAATTTGGTATCCAAATTTCGGATGGGATACCTAGGGGGCTACCCCACCCCAAAACCTACCAAACATATATTTACACCAATCACGACAATATTGGACTCAAATGAAATTTATTTAGGTTAAGAAAACGTATTTGATATCCAATTGTCGGACCAAGTGGTAGGGGGACCACCCCAACCCCCAAAACACCCCTAAATCGGACATATTTACCGACCATGGCAATATGGGACTCAAATGAAAGGTATTTGCGAGTAGAATACGAATCTGATATTCAAATGTGGGACCACGTTTCTGGAGTCAACCCCTTCCCCAAAACACCCCCCAAACTGGACTTATTTACTGACCATGGTAATATGGTGCTTAAATAAAAGGTATTTGAATGTAGAATACGAATCTGTGATATCCAAATATGGGACCAAGTGTTTGGGGGGCCGCCTCTCACCAAAAACATACCCCAAAGGGGGCAAATTTACGACCATAGCAATATGGGGCTCAAATGAAAGGTCTTTGGGAGAAAAGCACTACTTTGATATCAATATTCGGGAAAATTGTCTATGGGGCCCCCACCCCCGCAACACCAGCCAAATAGTAAGTTTTTCTGACTATTGCAATATGAGAGTCAAGTAAGAGGGTTTTTAAAGTGGAGCACGAATCCGATATATGTTTTTAAGGCCAACTCACTGAGCGGCCGCCTATACCCCAAAACACCCCCCAAGCCATTTTTGCCGACTATGGAAATATGGTATCTCAAATTAAAGGTATGTGGGAGTCGACCACGTAGGTCTGGGAGTAGGCCAAATGTCTAGCGGACGTCCCACCACCATAATAACCCCCAAATAGGACGTATTTGCTCACCAAGATAATTTGGGTCCTAAAGAGAGTGGAGCTAAATATTCATAGCTTTTAGCGACATATTTTTTTGACTTTTGCAATAAGGAGTTTAAATGAGCTTAGAAAACGAATTTGATATCCAATTGCAAGGCCATTGGCAATATGGGGTTCAAATATATGATGATATGATATAATGATATATAGATATATGAGAATATAGCACGTTGCTGATATATTTTCCGGGCTTTGTGTTTGGGGGACCACCCCAAACCCCCAAGCACCCCTTAACCGGGCATATTAACCGACCATGTCAATGTGGAGCTTAAATGAAAGGTATTGGGGGGTAGAGCAAGAATTGATACCCATTTTCGGGACCAAATTTTCTGGGGGTCTACCTCTTTCCCAAAATACCCACAAACAGCAATTTTTTACTGACTATCGCAATATGGGGCTCAAATAAATGTATTTGGGAGTAGAATACGAATTTGATATCCAAATGTAGGACCATCGCAATATGGGGCTCAAATAAATGTATTTTGGAGTAGAATACGAATTTGATGTCCAAATGTAGGACCATGTATTTAGGGCATCACCCCGTCACCAAAACACCCCGCAAAGGGAAAAAATTTTTCGTCCATGTCAATATGAGGCTCAAATGAAAGGTATTTGAGATTAGAAAACGAATTTGATAACCTATTTTGGGACCATGTTTTTTGGGGGACGTCTCATCCTGTAAACTCCTCCTAAGCCAATGGCAATATGGGGTTTAAATAAATGGTATTTGAGAGAAGAGCACGATGCTGATATTTCTTCAGGGCCAAGTATCTGGGGGACCATCTCTCTCCTGAAAACATCACTAAATCAGTAATCATGAGAATATCGGGCTGAAATGATGTATTTTAAGAATGGAGTATACTTTACATCCAAACTTAGATTCGTAGACCAATAAAGATCATATGGGATTCAGATAAAGGCACTTATATTGTTAAACTTTTACACAAGTTAGCATGGTAGTTCACTGAGAGATCTTCGAAAATAAGTATTCAAAGAAGACTTTTGTTCCATATTAAATGAAAATATGACCAATAGTAAACTGTTTAGTGTGACCATAGGGCATCAACAAGCTTTTTCCATCTAGCTCTATCGTTGGCGAAAGCCTTAGCCTGATTCCACGATATATAGGCGGACTCCAACTATGTTTCCATGCAGTGGATCCATGTGTTTTTCGGGCGTCCCCTGCTTCGGTGTTCTTGACTAAATTGCTAAATGCCCTTCTTATAAAATCGATTTACTAAATAAAAAGATTGTTGAAACTTTGACCTAAAATTTAAACATATACTAATGCCAATCTTTACAACCTTTAAATTTTTAAACCCTCCACCATAAGATGGGGGTTATACTAATTTCGTCATTCTGTTTGTAACTACTCGGAATATTCGTCTTAGACCCCATAAAGTATATATATATTCTTGATCGTCGTGAAATTTTATGTCGATCTAGCCATGTCCGTCCGTCTGTCCGTCCGTCCGTCCGTCTGTCTGTCGAGAGCACGCTAACTTCCGAAGGAGTAAAGCTAGCCGCTTGAAATTTTGCACAAATACTTCTTATTAGTGTAGGTCGGTTGGTATTGTAAATGGGCCATATCGGTCCATGTTTTGATATAGCTGCCATATAAACCGATCTTGGGTCTTGACTTCTTGAGCCTCTAGAGTGCGCAATTCTTATCCCATTGGGATGAAATTTTGCACGACGTGTTTTGTTATGACATCCAACAACTGTGATAAGTATGGTTCAAATCGGTCCATAACCTGATATAGCTGCCATATAAACCGATCTTGGGTCTTGACTTCTTGCGCCTCTAGAGGGCACAATCCTTATCCGATTTGAATGAGTTTTTGCACGAGGTATTTCGTCATGATATCTAACAACTGCGCAAAGTATGGTTGAAATCGGTCCATAACCTGATATAGCTGTCATATAAACAGATCTGGGGATTTGACTTCTTGAGCTTCTAGAAGCCGCAATTCCTATCCGATTTGGCTGAAATTTTGCATGACGTATTTTATTTTTACTTTCAACAACTGTGTCAAATAAGGTTCAAATCGGTTCATAACCTGATATAGCTGCCATATAAACCGATCTGGAATCTTGACTTCTTGACCCCTTGAGGTCGCAATTATTATCCGATATGCCTGAAATTTTGTACGACGGATCCTCTCATGACCATCAACAAACGTGTTTATTATGTTCTGAATCGGTCTATAGCCTGATACAGATCCCATATAAATCGTTCTCTCTATTTTATGTCGAGAACCCCAATGGGCGCAATTCTTATACGAATTGACTGAAATTTTACACAGGTCTCCAACATATAATTTAATTGTGGTCCGAACCGGACCATATCTTGATATCGTTTTAATAGCAGAGCAACTCTTTTCTTATATCCTTTTTTGCCTAAAAAGAGATGCCGGGAAAAGAACTCGACAAATGCGATCCATGGTGGAGGGTATATAAGATTCGGGCCGGCCGAACTTAGCACGCTTTTACTTGTTTTTTTATATTCTTGTTCCATAACTCATCATACCACCTTCAAACTTAAAGCATTGGATCAGTCCCACTCTGTTATTGGTAGATCCACCATGGGACAGACATTAAAGTAATTGAAAAACGCACTAATAGCCAACTCTGACGATGTTGTTCTTTCTTGCAGATTTATGTTGCTGCCTAACCGCAGCAACTGGGACCAACCAACTAACAATCGAGCGAGCATCTATCCAAAGCTGTATGATGATATCTATTTCAAATCATTTCACTGCATTTCTTCCAAAGGCGAGTATTAGTTTTATGTTATCGATGTCAATTCAAACTGGGGGAAAATATTGAACACCCAGTAGCAGCAATACAACAGCTATGCTGTCTTTTTTGCTGTGCTACAAGGGGGGCTACAGAGTCTCAATGGTGTTACTTGTCTAAAGTGATGCAAAAGCGTAAGTTTGATCATGTTGCATGTTGGCATCACCTCAACTTCTCAGAACATTCTTGCAGTGATGCCAATGCAATTACTTTGCAATTTAAGTTATTGATTGTCATGCGGTTAGCTGGAAAAAAAAAAAACGTGCAGCTTTTTTTTTTTTTTTTTTTTTTGCAACAGCTATCAAGATGGATGTTGTCCTCACCAAACTCTTCTTGTAGCTAAAGCAACTAACTAGCCATCATCATGGGCCTGCTAGTTAATCTGTACAGATTATTTCATTACAGTCCGACACTTGGCGTTCAGTGTTGCTCATTCAATGGCTATGTTAAAAATGGTATTAAGTTATTACAGTCGTTTCCATATGGTGCAACGCACTTCACATCATTGTGAATTAGAAATTCTCCACATAGAAGGAGCTGTGAGCATATATTGTTGCATATGAGTTTATGCTGAAATAGGCACCAGCTCCTCCAGTAAAGAGTCGACAATGCTGTAGTCTTGCAGTCTCCATGCGATCGCATGTCATGTCAGTTAGTGGCCGCCGCTTAATCCAGATCACCTCTCAACACTTTGACAATGTATAAATCGTTCAACTACAATGATTGCTAACCGCCTGCTATGGATTTGGTCTTTCAGTCCCTCCGCATATGGTTAAATTTAATTTAAGTGTTTTTTTTTTTCTTTGTTTTTCTCTTTGGAAAAACCCCACATATATTGTGTTTGGATTTTGTTCTCAACCTGTCTTATGATTGATTGCCAATTGTCTTCTATAGTCTGTTGAGGGGGTTTTTGCTGTAGCAAACTTGCAATTGCCTTTTTCATTGTTCGAGTTAAATTAAATAATTGGTTTCACACATGCAGCGTTTTTCGCCTTTAAAACACATGTTGTTATTACCTTAAAATGGCCGCAAGACTGGCAACTCGCTTTGTTTGGCATTTGAAAACTTTGGTTCGTCGCTTTAGTTTTATTGGTCTCTTTTGGATTTTTGTTAAGTTAAAGAACTGACCAAAAATCATGTTTGATAGTTTTTTTTGGATTTTTGTTAAGTTAAAGAACTGACCAAAAATTACGTTTTTTTTTTTTTTTTTGGTGATATTAAGCAGACAAGACAAGGTCTTTGGAATTTGGAAGTGTTGCAAATATGTTGAGAAGTATAATTGACCGGGTTTGTTTTTATACCCACCACCGACGGATGGGGGTATATTCATTTTGTCATTCCGTTTGCAACACATCGAAATATCCATTTCCGACCCTATAAAGTATATATATTCTTGATCAGCGTAAAAATCTAAGACGATCTAGACATGTCCGTCCGTCTGTCTATTGAAATCACGCTACAGTCTTCAAAAATTGAGATATTGAGCAGAAACTTTGCACAGATTCTTTTTTTGTCCATAAGCAGGTTAAGTTCGAAGATGGGCTATATCGGACTACATATTAATATAGCCCCCATATAAACCGATCTGCCGATTTAGGGTCTTAGGCCAATAAAAGCCACATTTATTATCCGATTTTGCTGATATTTGGGACAGTGAGTTGTGTAAGGCCTTTCGTCATCCTCCGTTAATATGACTCAGATCGGTTCAGATTTGGATATAGCTGCCATATAGACCGATCCTCCGATTTAGGGTCTTAGATCCATAAAAGCCACATTTATTATCCGATTTTGCTGATTTGACACAGTAACTTATGTTAGGCTTTTCGACATCCGTGTCGTCTATGGTTCAGATCGGTTTATTTTTAGGGTGATTCCCTTAATACATGGTCCTAAATTTGGATATCAAATTCGTATTCTACTCCCAAATACCTTTTTTTGAGCCCCATATTGCGATGGTCTGTAAAAAATTGCTGTTTGTGGGGTATTTTGGGAAAGGGGTTGACCCTCAGAAAATTGGTTCCGAAAGTGGGTATCAATTCTTGCTCTACCCTCCAATAGCTTTCATTTAATCTCCACATTGACATGGTCAGTAAATATGGCCGATTTAGGGGTGTTTTGGGGATTGGGGTGGTCCCCCAAACACTAAGCCCGGAAAATATATCAGCAACGTGCTCTATTCTTGTATATGATTTATTTGTAGCCCATATTTTGGGAAAGCGGGTGAACCCCTGAAAATTGGTCCCGAAAGTGGGTATCAATTCTTGCTCTAACCTCCAATACCTTTCATTTATGGGCGGTATATATGGCTGATTTAAAGCTGTTTTGGGGATTAGGGTGATCGCCCAAACACTAAGCCCGGAAAATATACCAGCAACGTGCTCTATTGTCATATATCTATATATGATTTATTTGAACCCTATATTGCCAATGCCCTCAAAATTGGATATCAAATTCGTTTTCTAGTCTCATTTAAACTCCTTATTGCAAAAGTCAGCAAATATGTTCGGTTTAGGTTATTGGCCCTAAAAACTATAAATATTTAGTTCCACTCTCTTTACGACCCAAATTGTCTTGGTGAGCATATACATCCTATTTGGGGGTTGTTATGGTGGTGGGCCGTCCCCTCGATAGTTGGTCCCTAATGTTGATATCAGATACGTGGTCTACTCCCAAATACCTTTAATTTGAGCCCCATATTTCCATAGTCGGCAAACGTGACCGGCTTAGGGAGTGTTTTGGGGGATGGGCGGCCACTTAGTGAGTTGCCCTTGAAAATATATATCGGATTCGTGTTCCACTCCACAACCCTCGTATTTGAGCCTCATATTGCTAAAGTCAGCAAATACTTACTATTTGGGTGGTGTTGTGGGGGTGGGGTGGCCCCATAGACACTTTTCCCAAATTTTGATATCAGATTCGTGCTTTACTTCCAAATACAAAGGTATTTGGAAGTAAAGCACGTTTGAGCCCCATATGGCTATGGTCGTAAATTTATTCCCTTTGGGGGATGTTTTTGGGGAGAGGGGGCCCCAAATCACTTGGTCCCATATTTGGATATCAGATTCTAATTCTACACTCAAATACGTTTTATTTAAGCCCCATATTCCCATGGTCAGTAAATAAGTCCTGTTTGGGGAAGGGGGGGGTGGACCCCCAGAAACTTTTTCTCACATTTGGTTATCAGATTCGTATTCTACTCACAAATACCTTTCATTTGACTCCCATATTGCCATGGTCGGTAAATATGTCCGATTTAGGGATGTTTTGGGGGTTGGGTGGTGTTGTGGGGGTGGGGGTGGCCCCATAAACACTTTTCCCGAATATTGAGATCAGATTTGTGCTTTACTCCAAAAGACCTTTCATTTGAGCCCCATGTGGCTATGGTCGTAAATGTGTCCCCTTTGGGGGAGGTTTTTTTGGAGAGGCGGCCCCCCAAATACTTGGTCTCATATTTGGCTATCAAATTCGTATTCTACATTCAAATACCTTTTAATTAAGCCCCATATTCCCATGGTCAGTAGATAAGTCCTGTTTGGCGGGTGTTTTGGGGAAGGGGTGGACCCCCAGAAACGTGGAGATTTTTTTTTCGTATGAGTCGAAATTTTGTGCGTCGTTCTATGACCTTCATCACACCTGTTAAATATGGTCTTAGTCGGCCTATAAGCTGATATAGCTCCAATTTAAACCGATTTTCCGATTTTCTTTCTTGAGCCCCTATAGGGTGCAATTCTTATCCTATTTGGCTAAAATTTTGCGCAATGACTTCTAATGTGCTCTTCAACATCCAAACCAAGTATGGTTGGAATAGGTCCATAACCTGATATATATACAATAGCATAGCAATTCTTTTTATACCCACCACCGACGGATGGGGGTATATTCATTTTGTCATTCCGTTTGCAATACATCGAAATATCCATTTCCGACCCTATAAAGTATATATATTCTTGATCAGCGTAAAAATCTAAGACGATCTAGACATGTCCGTCCGTTTGTCCGTCTGTCTGTTGAAATCACGCTACAGTCTTCAAAAATAGAGATATTGAGCTAAAATTTTGCACAGAGTATTTTTTTTTGTCCATAAGCAGGTTAAGTTCGAAGATGAGCTTTATCGGACTATATCTTGATATAGCCCCCATATAGACCGATCAGCCGATTTAGGGTCTTTGGCCCATAAAAGCCACATTTATTATCCGATTTTGCTGAGATTTAAGACAGTGACTTCTGTTAGGCCCTTCGACATCCTTCGTCAATTTGGCTCAGATCGGTTCAGATTTGGATATAGCTGTCATATAGACCGATTTCTTGATTTATGGTTTTGGGCCCATAAAATGCTCATTCATTGTCCGATGTCGCCGAAATTTGGAACAGTGAGTTGAGTTAAGCCCCTTGACATACTTCTGCAATATCGCACAGATCGGTTTAGATTTGGATATAGCTGTCATATGGACCGATATCTAGGTTTTAGGTTTTGGGGCCATAAAAGACGCATTTATTGTCCGATGTCGCTGAAATTTGAGACAGTGAGTTTGGTTAGGCTCTTCGACGTCCTTCTTCAATTTTGCCCAGATCGGTCCAGATTTGAATATAGCTGCCATATGGACCGATCTCACGATTTAAGGTTTAGGGCCCATAATAGAGGCATTTATTGGCCGATTTCGCCGAAATTTGGGACAGTGCTTTGTGTTAGGCTCTTCGACATGTTTATGCAAGTTGGCCCAAATCGGTTCAGATTTGGATATAGCTGCCATGTAGACCGATATCTCGATTTAATGTCTTGGCCCCATAAAAGGCGCATTTATAATCCGATTTCACTGAAATTTGACACAGTGACTTATGTTCGGCTTTTCGACATCCGTGTCGTATATAGTTCAGATCGATATGAGGTATATGAGTATAAGGTATGAAATTTTCACCGAATTTTAATGAAAGGTGGTTTACATATATACCCGAGGTGGTGAGTATCCAAATTTCGGCCCGGCCGAACTTAACGCCTTTTTACTTGTTCTTTGTTGCTTATAAAGCGATACCAGGAAAAAACTTGACAAATGCCATCCATGGTGTTGGAGGGTATATAAGATTCGGCCCTGCCGAAATTTTTTACCTGCTATAAGACTGCAGTTAATTTCCTAGTATGAACACCAGGCTTCCTAGTGTGCTGCCTCATCTCCTATGTTCTATCTATACAAAACAAATTCCGCTACAAAACCCCATCTATACTCCCAAGATAAAGCCTATCCATGAAATACCATTTCAAATACAATGTCGCGTGAAGAAAATGTGACACGTTCGAAATAGCCAAGGCATTAATTAGCATGTAGTTAGTGTAACACAATATTATATGCCTGGAATGATGTTAACAAATTCTTGATCTGAAAATGTCATCAATTATGGCCTTCTTTGATCTTCACATCAACGATGGGGGATTTTAGTGGCCGCCACAGTCTGCCAAAGCAACAAAACTAAATCATATTAAAATAAAATTTGTCTTTATATGGTCATTATTAATGCACAATGTCTGTGATTATTGTTTGTCATAGCCGGGCTTCAACTACGGCAAGACTTGGTTGGCTCCAGAGAGTGCAAATCATAAATTTTATAATGCAACACCAGTCGAAGCAGTAAACATATGTTGCAACATGCGAAGAAAACAAATCTTATAGCAGCTCGCCACAAATAGCTGCCGAGAGCTGACAGTAACAAACGCAAAGGCAACAACAACAGCCACTGCACTAGCGGTGGCAGCGACAGAGGCGGCACAACATATTTAATTATCACTTTTGTGGCACTCACAGCATCAACAATCTTGTGGAGCGCATTAAAGAGACACTTTTCGAATACAAGTGTTTTGCAGCACCAACCAATGGTTGATTGGACTGTAGTTGGTTGTTTGCTAAGACTCAATTGAAGGTGATGTTCATGATGCTGATGCTGATGCTAAGACGCAATGCGTTTTAAAAATCTTTGGTATGTCTTGCAATCATCGCATTTCAAATGACGACACTAATTAGTAAAGTAAGAATGATGCCACATGACAAGGATTCATAAAATCCCCTTTTTCAAGGTCTCATTAGTGCTATCGCTAGTGCATTCGGCCATTGTAAAAACTTTTTGTTCTGTTTTCGTTTCGCTCAAAGTTACAGATAAAGATTGGTTTTATTTCACCATTTCTTTTGTTGGAAACTGCAATGAATTTAATTATCGAGAAATATCCTTAAAAGGGTTTTTAATTGTGACATAGCCTCTGATTGAAGATTTATGATAACTCTTAATTGATGGAAAACTCTAAGCAGGGAGTGTGACAGATCCATGCCGCTTAAGATACGAGCAAAAACAAGTAAAATGGAGTTAAGTTCGGCCGGGCCGAACTTTGGATACCCACCACCTCGGGTATATATGTAAACCATCTTTCATCATAGTCCAGTGAAAAATGCATAATTGATACCCCAAATTCGGCACGGATATTGAGTGGTCTAATGTTCTTATTAAGGCTCTAGGAGCCACAATTTAGGTCCTATCGTAAAAAAATCTTACAAGGTTCTATTCTGTATATCAATAGGTATGCAAAATTAAAATCTGATTATTTCATGGATTCCATGCATTTAAAGAAGTACACCGACTCGGTGGTGTATGGCATTATATAGTCGGCTCCGCCCTACTTTTGGCCTTCCTTACTGGATTTTTTATAAAAGCGTATTCGCTTAGACAACAGAAAACAAGTAAGAGCGTGCTAAGTTCGGCCGGGTCGAATCTTATATACCCTCCACCATTGATCGCATTTGTTGAGTTCTATGCGCGGTATCTCTTTTTAGACAAACATAGAATAATGAATAAAAACTGTTATCCTATTGGAGCTATATCGAGTTATAGTCCGATTCGGACCATAATTGAATGCTGATTGACATTGTAGAAGTCATTATGCAATACTTCAGTTCATTCGGATAAGAATTACGCCTTGTAAGGACTCAAGAAGCATAATCAGGAGATAGGTTTATATGGGAGCTGTATCAAGCTATTAATCGATTCAGACCATACTAGACACGTATGTTGAAGGTCATGAGAGAAGGCCTAGTACAAAATTTCAGCTAAATCGGATAAGAATTGCGCCCTCTAGAGGTTCGAGAAGTCAAGATCCCAGAACGGTTTATATGGCAGCTATATCAGGTTCTACACGATTTACGCCATACTTAGCACAGTTATTGGAAGTCATAACAAAACACCTCATGCAAAATATCTGCCAAATCGGATGAGAATTGCGCCATCACTTGGCTCAAGAAGCCAAGATCCAAGATCGGTTTATATGACAGCTATACCAGATACTGAACCGATTTGATTCATACTAAGCACAGTTGTTGAAAGTAATACCAATACACTACGTGCAAAATTTTAGTTAAATCGGACGATAATTGCGCCCTCTAGAGGCTCAAGAAGTCAAGACCCAAGATCGGTTTATATGACAGCTATACCAGATTATGAACCGATTTGAACCATACTTGGTACAATTGTTGAATATCATAACAAAACACGTCGAGCAAAATTTCATTCCAATCGGATAAGATTTGCGCCTTCTAGAGGTTGAAGAATCAAGACCCAAGATCGGTTTATATGGCAGATATATCAAAACATGGACCGATATGGCCCATTTACAATACCAACCGACCTACACTAATAAGAAGTATTTGTGCAAAATTTCAAGCGGCTAGCTCTACTCCTTCGGAAGTTAGCGTGCTTTCGACAGACAGACGGACGGACGGACAGACGGACAGGCGGACGGACATGGCTAGATCGACATAAAATTTCACGACGATCAAGAATATATATACTTTATGAGGTCTCAGACGAATATTTCGAGTAGTTACAAACAGAATGACGAAATAAGTATACCCCCATCCTATGGTGGAGGGTATAAAAATTATTTTTATACCCACCACCGAAGGAAGTTTTATTAAAAATGCATTTACTTTCTTTTAAAAAATCCGCAATAACTTTATGGGCAACCCAATAGAAATATCCATTTCCGACTCTATAAAGTATATATATTCTTGATCGTCGTAAAAATCTAAGACGATCCAGCCATGCCCGTCCGTATGTCCGTCCGTATGTCTGTTGAAATCACCATACGGCCTTTAAAAATAGAAATATTGAGGTGAAACTATGCAATGATTCTTGTTTTTGATCATAAGCAGCTTAAGTTCGAAGATGGGCTTTATCGGACTAGATCTTGATATAACCTTTAGACCGATCTGCCGATTTAAGTTCTTGGGCCCATAAACACCACATTTATTATCCGATGTTCGACACAGTGAGTGGAGTTAGGCCCTTCAATATCCTCCTTCAATATGGCCCCGATCGGTCAAGATTTGGATATAGCTGCCATATAGACCGATCTCTCGATTTAAGGTCTTGGACCGATACGAGGCACATTTATTGTCCGATTTCGCCGAAATGTGTTACAGTGAGTTGGGTTAGGCCCTTCGACATCCTTCTTCAATTTGGCTTTGATCGGTCCAGATTGCGGTATAGTTGCCATATAGACCGATCTCTCGATTTCAGGTCTTCGGCCCTTTGTCCGATGTCGCCAAAATTTTGAGATAGTGAGTTGTGTTATGGCCTTGGTCATAATTTTTCAATTTGATCCAGATCGGTTTTGGACTTAGCTGTCATATAGACTGATCTCTAGACTTAAGGTCTTGGGCCCAAAAAAAGCGCATTTATTGCTCGCTGTCGCTGAGATTTAGGACAGCGAGTTTGTTAGGCCCTTCGCCATCCATTTTCGATTTAGCTAAGATCGGTTAAGATTTGGATATAGCTGTCATATAGACCGATCTCTCGACTTAAGGTCTTGGCCTTATAAAGAGCGCATTTATAATCCGATTTCGGATTAAATTTTACACAGTGACTTACGTTAGGCTTTTCGATTTTCTTGTCGTATATGGTTCAGATCGGTCTATATTTGGATATTGAACAGTGACTTTTTTTTATTATAACACTCAATGTCCGTGTCGAATTTATTGCAAATCGGACCATATTTGGATAAAGCTGTTAGGGGGCACAACTTATGCATTTTTCACCGGACAATGACTAAAGGTTGTTTACATATAAACCTGAGGTGGGGGGTTTCCAAAGTTCGGCCCGGTAGAACTTAATATATCTTTGTTTGTTTAACGTTTTTTTATACCCACCACCGAAGGATGGGGGTATATTCATTTTGTCATTCCGTTTGCAACACATCGAAATATCCATTTCCGACCCTATAAAGTATATATATTCTTGATCAGCGTAAAAATCTAAGACGATCTAGCCATGTCCGTCCGTCTGTCCGTCTGTCTGTTGAAATCACGCTACAGTCTTCAAAAATAGAGATATTGAGCTGGAACTTTGCACAGATTTTTTTTTTCTTGTCCACAAGCAAGTTAAGTTCGAAGATGGGCTATATCGGACTATATCTTGATGTAGCCCCAATATAGACCGATCCGCCGATTTAGGGTCTAAGGCCCATAAAAGCCACATTTATTATCCGGTTTCGCTGAAATTTGGGACAGTGAGTTGAGTTAGGCCCTTCGACATCCTTTGTCAATTTGGCCCAGATCGGTTCAGATTTGGATATAGCTGCCATATAGACCGATCCTCCGGTTAAGGGTTTTAGGCCCACAAAAGCCACATTTATTATCCGATTTTGATAAAATTCGGGACAGTGAGTTGTGTTAGGCCCTTCGACATTCTTTGTCAATTTGGTCCAGATCGGTTCAGATTTGGATATAGCTGCCATATAGACCGATTTCTTGATTTATGGTTTTGGGCCCATAAAATGACCATTTATTGTCCGATGTCGCCGAAATTTAGAACAGTGAGTTAAGTTATGCTCCTTGACATACTTCTGCAATATCGCACAGATTGGTCCAGATTTGTATATAGCTGCCATATAGACCGATATCTAGGTTTAAGGTTTTGGGGCCATAAAAGACGCATTTATTGTCCGATGTCGCTGAAATTTGGGACAGTGCTTTGTGTTAGGCTCTTCGACATGTTTATGCAACTTGGCCCAAATCGGTCCAGATTTGGATACAGCTGCCATGTAGACCGATATCTCGATTTAATGTCTGTCGAAATCCCGCTAGGGTTCAAACGCATACAGCTAGCGGCTTGAAATTATGCCAGATATTTTATATAGACGTGGGTCTTTGGGGATTGCAAATGGGCCATATCAGTTCAGATTTGGATATAGCTCCGATATAAACCGATCTCCAGATTTGATTCCTTGAGCCCCTGGAAGCCGCAATTTTTGTCCGATTTGACTGAAATTTCGTATGTAGTGTATCTCCGTACAACTGTATTAAGTACGGTTTAAGTCGGTCTATAACCTGATATAGCTCCTATGTAAACTGATCTCCCCATTTGACTTCTTGAGCCGCAATTTTTGTCCGATTTTGCTGAAATTTTGCACATATTTTTCCGTTCTGACTTTTAACAACTATGCCAAGTACGGTCAAAATCAGTCTGTAACCTGATATGGCTTCCATATAAACCGATTTCCCGATTTGACATCTTGAGGCCCCGGAAGACTCAATTTTCATCCGATTTTGTTGAAATTTTGTCATGTCATGACTTCGAACAAATGCGTTAAGTACGGTCCAAATCGGTCAAGAACATGATATAGCTCCCATATAAACCGATCTCCCGATTTCAATACTTGAGCCCCTCGAAGCCACAATTTTCATGCGATTTGGCTTAGATTTTGCACACAGTGTACTCTTATGCCTTTTGAAATTTATGACAGTGAGTTGTGTTTAGTCACCCAAAATCATTCTTTAATTTGGCCCAGATCGGTCCAGATTTGCATATACTGATCTCTCTTGATATAAAGTTTTGGGCCCATAAAAGGCGCGTTTATTTTCCGATTTCGCTGAAATTTGGCACAGTAAGTTGCATTAGGCTTTTCGACAACTTTCTGCAATTTGGCTTAGATCGGTTTAGATTCGGATATAGCGGCCACATAGACCGATCTCTTGATTTATGGTTTATGGCCCATAAACGGCGCATTTATTGTCCGATTTCGCCGAATTTGGAAAGTGAGTTTTGTTAGGCCCCTCAAAATCCTTCTTCAATTTTGTCCAGATCGGTCCAGATTTGCATAAAGCTGCCATATAGACCGATCACTCGATTTAAAGTTTTGGGCTCATAAAAGGCGCATTTATTGTCCGATGTCGCCGAAATGTGAGACAGTGAGTATCATTAGGCCCCTTGACATCTTTCTGCAATATGGCTCGGATCGGTCCAGATTTGGATATCTGCCACATAGACCTATCTTTCGATTTAAAGTCTTGGTCCCATAATAGGTACATTTATAGTCCGATTTCACCGAAATTTGACGTCGTGACTTATGATAGGCTTTTCGACATCGTAATCGTTTATGATTCAGATCGGTCTATATTTAGATATGGCTACCAAAAAGATCAATATTTTGTTCTACAGTATTGAACAATGATTTGTACTTATTAGACCACTCAATATCCGTGTCTAATTTGGTTCAAATCGGACCATATTTCGATAAAGCTCCTAGCTACTGCTATTGATTTTTCACCGGATTGTAATGAAAGGTGATTTACATATATACCCGAGGTGGTGGGTTTGTCAAAAGTTTGGTATGGAAAATAAAATTATACCCATCAACTAAATTTAGTTTGTATAAATTTTTAGCAGAATCCATGGTGGTGGTTTTCCAAGATTCGGCCCAGTCGAATTCAGCACGCTTTTACTTGTTATACACACCACTAAAGGATGAGTGTATACATATGTAGTCTTTCAATTTGTAACACCTCGAAATATTCGTCTAAGACTCAAAAAAGTATATATATTCTTGATCGTCTTGACGTCCTGAGTCGATCTAGCCAACCGATCGCCCGATTTGACTTCATAAACCCTTACAAGCCGCAATTTTTGTCCAATTTTTTTTCCATGCGGTGTTCCGTTATAACTTCTACACAACTGTGCCAATTATGGCCCAAATCTGTCTATAATCTGATATAGCTCCTATATGAACCGATCTCCAGATTTGACTACTTGAGACCCTGGAAGGTGCAATATTCGTTCGATTTGGCTGAAATTTTGCACCTAGTTTTCTGTTATGACTTCCAACAACTGTGCCAAGTATGGTCTATATGGGTTTATAACCATATACACCGATCTCCCGAATATACTTCTTGAGCCCCTACAAGGCGAAATTCTCATCCGAATGGACTAAAATATTACCCAATGACTTCTATTGTGGTCTTCAACATTAAATTTATTTATGATCCGAACCGGACTATAAATTTATATATCTCCAATAGCATAAGAAATCTTTTCCATTATTCTTTGTTTGCCTAAAACGAGATACCGCGCAAATAACTCGACAAATGCGATCCATGGTGGAGGGTATATAAGATTCTGCCCGACCGAACTTAGCACCGGAAACTCTAAATCAGGAGGTCGATTTGATTTCCTCGTTGTCAAAAAATATTTGAAATCGATTTCTCTGAAATTTCGTACAGTGATTTGTACTAGACCCCTTTAAAGTCGTGCCGAGTATGGTTCAGAGTAGGCCATATTTGGAAATATATATTGGGTTGCCCAAAAAGTAATTGCGGATTTTTCATATAGTCGGCGTTTACAAATTGTGACTCTGCTTGTGACTCTGTTATTGCATTCTTTCTTCTGTCAGTTATCAGCTGTTACTGTTAGCTTGCTTTAAAAAAAAAGTGTAAACAAGTAAAAAGGCGTTAAGTTAAGGCCGGGCCGAACTTTGGATACCCACCACCTCGGGTATATATGTAAAATTCGGTGAAAATTTCATACCTTATACTCATATACCTCATACCGATCTGAACTACATACGACACGGATGTCGAAAATCCGAACATAAGTCACTGTGTCAAATTTCAGTAAAATCGGATTATAAATGCGCCTTTTATAGGGCCAGGACTTTAAATCGAGATATCGGTCTACATGGCAGCTATATCCAAATCTGGACCGATTTGGGCCAAGTTGCATAAACATGTCGAAAAGCCTAACACAAAGCACTGTCCCAAATTTCGGCGAAATCGGACAATAAATGCCTCTTTTATGGACGTCGAAGAGCCTAACCAATCTCACTGTGTCAAATTTCAGCGACATCGGACAATAAATGCGTCTTTTATGGCCCCAAAGCCTAAAACCTAGATATCTGTCTATATGGCAGCTATATCCAAATCTGGACCGATCTGTGCGATATTGCAGAAGTATGTCAAGGGGCTTAACTTAACTCACTGTTCCAAATTTCGGCGACATCGGACAATAAATGAGCATTTTATGGGCCAAAAACCATAAATCAAGAAATCGGTCTATATGGCAGCTATATCCAAATCTGAACCGATCTGGACCAAATTCAAGAAATATGTCAAAGGGCCTAACACAACTCACTGTCCCAAATTTCACCATAATGAATGTGGCTTTTATGGGCCTTACACCATAAATCGGAGGATCAATCTATATGGCAGCTATATCCAAATCTGGACCGATCTGAGCCAAATTAAGGATGTCAAATGGCCTAACACAACTCACTGCCCCAAATTTCAACAAAATCGGATAATAAATGTGGCTTTTGTGGGCCTAAGACCCTTAACCGGAGGATCGGTCTATATGGCAGCTATATCCAAATCTGCACCGATCTGGGCCCAATTGACAAAGAATGTCGAAGGGCCTAACGCAACTCACTGTCCCAAATTCCAGCGAAATCGGATAATAAATGTGGCTTTTGTGGGCCTTAGACCCTAAATCAGAGGATCGGTCTATATGGCAGCTATATCCAAATCTGAACCGATCTGAGCCAAATTAACGAAGGATGTCCAAGGGCCTAATACAACTCACTGCCCCAAATTTCAACAAAATCGAATAATAAATGTGGCTTTTGTGGGCCTAAGACCCTTAACCGGAGGATCGGTCTATATGGCAGCTATATCCAAATCTGAACCGATCTGGGCCAAATTGACAAAGAATTTCGAAGGGCCTAACACAACTCACTGTCCTTAATTCCAGCGAAATCGGATAATAAATGTGGCTTTTATGGGCCTTAGACCCTAAATCGGAGGATCGGTCTATATGGCAGCCATATCCAAATCTGGACCGATCTGAGCCAAATTAACGAAGGGTGTCGATGGCACTTACATAATTCACTGTCCCAAATTTCAACGAAACCGGATAATAAATGTGGCTTTTATGGGCCTTAGACCCTAAATCGGCGGATCGGTCTATATGGCAGCTATATGCAAATCTGAACCAATCTGAGCCATATTAACGAAGGATGTCAAATGGCCTAACACAACTCACTGCCCCAAATTTCAACAAAATCGGATAATAAATGTGGCTTTTGTGGGCCTAAGACCCTTAACCGGAGGATCGGTCTATATGGCAGCTATATCCAAATCTGCACCGATCTGGACCAAACTGACAAAGAATGTCTAAGGGCCTAACACAACTCACTGTCCCAAATTTCAGCGAAATCGGATAATAAATGTGGCTTTTATGGGCCTTAGACCCTAAATCGGAGGATCGGTCTATATGGCAGCTATATCCAAATCTGGACCGATCTGAGCCAAATTAACGAAGGGTGTCGATGGCACTTACATAATTCACTGTCCCAAATTTCAACGAAACCGGATAATAAATGTGGCTTTTATGGGCCTTAGACCCTAAATCGGCGGATCGGTCTATATGGCAGCTATATGCAAATCTGAACCGATCTGAGCCATATTAACGAAGGATGTCAAATGGCCTAACACAACTCACTGCCCCAAATTTCAACAAAATCGGATAATAAATGTGGCTTTTGTGGGCCTAAGACCCTTCACCGGAGGATCGGTCTATATGGCAGCTATATCCAAATCTGCACCGATCTGGACCAAATTGACAAAGAATGTCTAAGGGCCTAACACAACTCACTGTCCCAAATTTCAGCGAAATCGGATAATAAATGTGGCTTTTATGGGCCTTAGACCCTAAATCGGAGGATCGGTCTATATGGCAGCTATATCCAAATCTGGACCGATCTGATCCAAATTAACGAAGGATGTTGAAGTGCCTAACACAACTCACTGCCCCAAATTTCAACAAAATCGGATAATAAATGTGGCTTTTATGGGCCTAAGACCCTAAATCGGCGGATCGATCTATATGGCAGCTATATCCAAATCTGAACCGATCTGGGCCAAATTGACAAAGAATGTCGAAGGGATGTCAAATGGCCTAACACAACTCACTGCCCCAAATTTCAACAAAATCGAATAATAAATGTGGCTTTTGTGGGCCTAAGACCCTTAACCGGAGGATCGGTCTATATGGCAGCTATATCCAAATCTGAACCGATCTGGGCCAAATTGACAAAGAATGTCGAAGGGCCTAACACAACTCACTGTCCCTAATTCCAGCGAAATCGGATAATAAATGTGGCTTTTATGGGCCTTAGACCCTAAATCGGAGGATCGGTCTATATGGCAGCTATATCCAAATCTGAACCGATCTGAGCCAAATTAACGAAGGGTGTCGATGGCCCTTACATAATTCACTGTCCCAAATTTCAACGAAACCGGATAATAAATGTGGCTTTTATGGGCCTTAGACCCTAAATCGGCGGATCGGTCTATATGGCAGCTATATTCAAATCTTTACCGATCTGAGCCATATTAACGAAGGATGTCAAATGGCCTAACACAACTCACTGTCCCAAATTTCAACAAAATCGGATAATAAATGTGGCTTTTATGGGCCTAAGACCCTTAACCGGAGGATCGGTCTATATGGCAGCTATATCCAAATCTGCACCGATCTGGACCAAATTGACAAAGAATGTCTAGGGGCCTAACACAACTCACTGTCTCAAATTTCAGCGAAATCGGATAATAAATGTGGCTTTTATGGGCCTTAGACCCTAAATCGGAGGATCGGTCTATATGACAGCTATATCCAAATCTGGACCGATCTGAGCCAAATTAGCGAAGGATGTCGAATGGCCTAACACAACTCACTGCCCCAAATTTCAACAAAATCGGATAATAAATGTGGCTTTTATGGGCATAAGACCCTAAATCGGCGGATCGATCTATATGGGGGCTGTATCAAGATATAGTCCGATATAGCCCATCTTCGAACTTAACCTGCTTATGGACAAAAAACAAAAAACTATCTCTATTTTTAAAGACTGTAGCGTGATTTCAACAGACAGACGGACGGACATGTCTAGATCGTCTTAGATTTTTACGCTGATCAAGAATATATATACTTTATAGGGTCGGAAATGGATATTTCGATGTGTTGCAAACGGAATGACATAGTGAATATACCCCCATCCTTCGGTGGTGGGTATAAAAAGTCTATTTGATTAAAGTTCATTCAAAGTTTTATTAAAAATGCATTTACTTTCTTTAAAAAAATCCGCAATTACTTTTTGGGCAACCCAATAGATCGATCTCCATGCTTAAGGTCTTGAACCCACAAAAGTCCCATTTGCTACCACATATTGCCGAAATTTGTTACGCCGAGCGTAAACATAGCCATCGAATATGATATTAATCGGACCATTATTCGACATAGCTGTATATACACCGATCTCTGGAATTAACTTCTTTAGTCCGCAGATGATGCATTATATACCTTATTTATTATACCCTCCACCATAAGATGGGGGGTATACTAATTTCGTCATTCTGTTTGTAACTACTCGAAATATTCGTCTGAGACCCCATAAAGTATATATATTCTTGATCGTCGTGAAATTTTATGTCGATCTAGCCATGTCCGTCCGTCTGTCCGTCCGTCCGTCCGTCTGTCTGTCGAAAGCACGCTAACTTCCGAAGGAGTAAAGCTAGCCGCTTGAAATTTTGCACAAATACTTCTTATTAGTGTAGGTCGGCTGGTATTGTAAATGGGCCATATCGGTCCATGTTTTGATATAGCTGCCATATAAACCGATCTTGGGTCTTGACTCCTTGAGCCTCTAGAGTGCGCAATTCTTATCCGATTGGGATGAAATTTTGCACGACGTGTTTTGTTATGACATCCAATAACTGTGATAAGTATGGTTCAAATCGGTCCATAACCTGATATAGCTGCCATATAAACCGATCTTGGGTCTTGACTTCTTGAGCCTCTAGAGTGCGCAATTCTTATCCGATTGGAATGAAATTTCGCACAACATGTTTTGTTATGATATCCAACAATTGTGCCAAGTATGGTTCAAATCGGTCCATAACCTGATACAGCTGCCATATAAACCGATCTTGGGTCTTGACTTCTTGAGCGTCTAGAGTGCGCAATTCTTATCCCATTGGAATGAAATTTTGCACGACGTGTTTTGTTATGACATCCAACAACTGTGCCAAGTATGGTTCAAATCGGTCCATAACCTGATATAGCTGCCATATAAACCGATCTTGGGTCTTGACTTCTTGAGTCTCTAGAGTGCGCAATTCTTATCCGATTGGAATGAAATTTTGCACGACGTGTTTTGTTATGACATCCAACAACTGTGCCAAATATGGTTCAAATCGGTTCATAACCTGATATAGCTGCCATATAAACCGATCTGGGATCTTGACTTCTTGAGCCTCTAGAGGTCGCTATTATTATCCGATTTGCCTGAAATTTTGTACGACGGATTCTCTCATGACCATTAACATACGTGTTTATTATGGTCTGAATCGGTTTATAGCCTGATATAGCTCCCATATAAATCGATCTCTCTATTTAACTTCTTGAGCCCACAAAGGGCGCAATTCTTATTCGAATTGGCTGACATTTTACACAGGTCTCCAACGTATAATTTAATTGTGGTCCAAACTGGACCATATCTTGATATCGCTCTAATAGCAGAGCAAATCTTTTCTTATATCCTCTTTTTGCCTAAGAAGAGATGCCGGGAAAAGAACTCGACATATGCGATCCATGGTGGAGGGTATATAAGATTCGGCCCGGCCGAACTTAGCACGCTTTTACTTGTTTTTATATTATGGCGGGTAGCGGGTAAACAAAGTTCGACCCTGCCGAACTTAGTGCATTTCTACTTGTTCAGTTTTAAAAGTGTTTTCGGTTTGAAAACAAATGACTTAAACAACAAATTTTTTCCTTTCAAAATATATATTTACCTTTCAAATCCAAATATGACCTATATTAGCACCTTTCCGCGCTTACAACTTCTTTTCTCAGCTAAAAGTTTTTTTTTTATTACATTTAAATTAAATTAATTTGAAAAATTTCCATATTGCAAAAAAAAGCTCCACAACCATCACCATTCCAACCACATCACATCAGCAATCTTTTACGAATTGGGCTGCCTCAGCAAAAAATAAAGAAAAGGAAACATCATTAGCATAATGGAAAACCAAACACTTTTGCTCACGTTTTCTAATTTTGGAGTCATATCGCTCTATCTCCTGTGCTACGAGTTGAACTGAAGATATTAAATCAAAGCGGCACAAGGCCTTCAATGATAAGGCCAAAGATTCAAAACAGACCTACAAGGCTATGGCGTTTTCTGATGTGGTCAAAGCCATTATCCATAGCCGTTGCCATGGCTGGCAAACAGCGAAATGAGGAGTATACCCTGGATTACCCACCAGCCAAGCAGGCAAATCATTCGATATGGGCTACTGTACAAATTTAGTTATTTAAAGGCCATAAAACAAAACTGAAAACAAATTGAGGCACAAGTTGAGCCAATTTAAAAAAAAAAAAACAAAATTAATTTTCTTCCTTTGCATTGGAAATGGTCGGTCGATCCCTTGACTGAACTCAACCCCTTCACATCACCCACAGCCATACAAACAACCCAATTTGATGAGACACAGAAGCCAAATAAACTCATAGTCGTTCAGAGGGTATTGTAATGCACTTCCAGAAAGGCGAGAAAGAAACAAACATAAGACTATAAACCAACACAACCCCACTAAGGAGCCTTGAAGTAGTATGTCTGGAAAAATGTTCGCCAGTTTTTGCCCATTGAGCAATGTCGGCAGTGTTTGCCACTTCTTCATCGTGTGGAACTCCTTGGTGGAATGAATCATGATTCATATACATACTTTTGTAAATAGCACGATGAAAATAACTTCCTTGGAGAATTGGGAGCGTTTTTGGGCAATGCCAACATTACTGCAAGAGGTGGTGGATATCAACACCACCACCACAACCACCAACATTAACAACAACAACAACAACAATGTGAAGTCTAAAAAGCACTGTCCCGAACTAGAGGGCTTGCTAAGCCTCAGCCATAAAAGCAGCATCTGCTTTAACATCAGCCACATTATTGGCGTTGTCTGTGGCATAGTGGTCTTAGGAACGAAGGTATGAGCATTACTGTAAGCTTTACTTGAAATTCTTGAAAAACCTTTGTCGGCTTTTGCCTTTCGCAACAGCAGTTGCTATAGCAACAACAACAACAACAACAACAATAGCGGCAAAAATTTGCTAAAGAAACTTTTTCATTTGTTGTCGTTGGTTTTTCATCTGATGCTGGCCATATGCAAGCTTTCCTGAGTGTTCACAAGTGTGTGGCAGCCGCTTCTGTTGCAGTTGCAAAGTAAAGACTTCTTTACATGAACAAAAATGCCGCTGCATCAGTTGGTTTTCTCAACCGATAGTGTGTGAGTATATGCTTTGGAGTTCGTTTTTTTCTTCTTCTTCTTTTTCCTTTTGATACACAAATACACATAAGAAACTTTCTTTTGGTATTTTGCACTCTACGCCAAGTCTATAATGATGAGGAAATTTTAATACTTTAGTGTCACCAGCACTATGAGGGCATAACCGCTGATACTTTTTTTTCTGATATTCTCACGAGGATTTAAAACCAGGCATTCAACGTCAAAGTCCAACCTTCTAACCTCTGAGCTATAGTGGTTAACATCAAGTGTGAACATCATTTTGGAGAGTAAACCGTCTATCCTGGGCTATAATAACCAGGATCATGTGGAAGAACAATTTATTGTATAACCAATAGCGATCAGGCAGCATTTTTATACCCACCGACGACGGATGGAGGTATATTC
>NW_026739186.1:0-5000 GCF_963082655.1 Stomoxys calcitrans | reverse complement strand
GTTGTCTTAGGCCCTTCGACATCCTTCGTCAATTTGGCTCAGATCGGTTCAGATTTGGATATAGCTGCCATATAGACCGATCCTCCGATTTAGGGTCTTAGGCCCATAAAAGCCACATTTATTATCCGATATTGCTGAAATTCGGGACAGAGAGTTATGTTAGGCTTCTCGACATTATTAGTCAATTTGGCTCAGATCGGTCCAGATTTGGATATAGACCGATCCTCCGATTTAGGGTCATAGGCCCATAAAAGCTACATTTATTATCCGATTTTGCTGAAATTTGGGACAGTGAGTTGTGCAAGGCCCTTCGACATCCTTCGTTAATTTGGCCCAGATCGGTTCAGATTTGGATATAGCTGCCATATAGACCGATCCTCCGATTTAGGGTCTTAGGCCCATAAAAGCCACATTTATTATCCGATATTGCTGAAATTCGGGACAGAGAGTTGTCTTAGGCCTTTCGACATCCTTCGTCAATTTGGCCCTGATCGGTTCAGATTTGGATATAGCTGCCATATAGACCGATCCTCCGATTTAGGGTCATAGGCCCATAAAAGCCACATTTATTATCCGATTTTGCGAAAATTTGGGACAGTGAGTTGTATTAGGCCCTTCAACATCCTCCGTCAATTTGGCTCAGATTGGTCCAGATTTGGATATAGCTGCCATATAGTCCGATCTCTCAGTTTTAGGTTTTGGGGCCATAAAAAGCGCAATTTATTGTTCGATGTTTCCGAAATTGGTGACAAAGAGTCAAGTTAAGCCCCTCCACATATTTGTGCAATTTGGTCTAGATCGATCAAGATTTGCATATAGCTGCCATAAAAACCGATCTCTCGATTTAAAGTCTTGGCCCCATAAAAGGCGCATTTTTAATCCGATTGCACTGAAATTTGACACACTGGCTTATGTTATGCTCTTCGACATCCGTGTCGTATATAGTTAAGATCGGTTTATTTTTAGATATAACTACTGAAAAGACCAATATTTTGTTATATACAATTGAACAATAACTTTTACTTATTAGTATCTGGTCCAAATCGGAACATTTATTGATATAGCTGCTGTGGGGCATTAGGTATGAATTTTGCACCGGATTTTGAGGAAAGGTGGTTCACATGTATATCCGAGGTGGTGGGTATCCAAAGTTCGGCCCGACCGAACTTAACGCCTTTTTACTTGTTTACACTTTTTTTCTAAAGCAAGCTAAAAGTAACAGCTGATAAATGACAGAAGAAAGAATGCAATTACAGAGTCACAAGCTGTGAAAAAATTTGCCAACGCCGACTATATGAAAAATCCGCAATTACTTTTTGGGCAACCCAATACTTTGTAGGGCCGGAAATGGATATTTCGATGTGTTACAAAAGGAATGACTAAGTTCGTATACCCCCATCCTATGGTGGAGGGCATTAAAAGTGTCTCTAGATTAAGCAGCGTATGAACCAGGTTTAAACAGCAGAAGAAGGTAGTGGAAATGTAAATATTAGTTAATAAGGGAATGACATTATTGAAGACTATGCGACTTTCATAGATAGTCGCATGAGTTTTGGTAAAATTACGATATGTCAGATTTAGCTGCCTCAGTTCCTTTTTGTCTAGGAGTGATGGCAATATGCTGGATATGTGTGCAGCCGGAAATCAGGCAAGACTAAACACACATCACCTGCCCTTCTGTACATTCTATCATGACCATGCCGTTTCTAATTTTCGCATTCAAATTGAAATGCTTAAGAAGTTCCATTTTACCTTTTATTTTAAGCATCAACATCTCATTTTAAATCAAAAGACTTAAGACACAAACTTTGTCTCATATGCATATACGGTTCTCACAAAGTCCATGTTGACCAACAAGCAATGCCAGAAATGTAGCATTCTCTTCGAAGCCAAATTGTTATGCACTGAGATGTTACCATTATTATTTGTTACTCTAAAAGATCAAAGCGCTGTGCGATATAATTGCTCTACAGAGGTTACATTTATAATTTTCCCTTTTAGTTTTTTTGCCGCCCGCCCCATGGTATTCAGTGATGCTTTCGTTGAAATTCAGATGATGGTCATGGCCATGACTGAAACGAAGACAACAGCGCATAGAAATGCAGAAAAGAGATACCTGGACAAAACAAAGTAGTTTAAGTCAATAATAATTTCAAGTTGGACAATTTTATTTGTTTTACTAGGATTTCCTACATTTTGGTGATGGTGGCTTGGTTTGTTGTTGTTTGCCAAGCGCTTTTGCCTAATTGGTTTTGCCATCGAACAATTTCCTTCACAAATAAGGAATTTCAATTGCTAGCAAAAAAAATGTTTATACTGTGAGTAGAACAAAAAGCTAATTTGCAGTTACAAGGAAATATTTGACAAGATTTAAATATTCTACCACAAAGAAGGAAATTCATTATATAAAAAAATGCGATGAAATTAAAATGTAATTTTCGCAGAAAAACCGACATAGAGGTAGATCTCAAATGTAATTCCATGAATTGCCTGTTGTGCAATGATTTGTGTGTTATACATATAATTAAAATCGAATCATAAATTAATAAACACATGTAGGTTGCATTTTTTCTTCAATTAAGATTATGACTGGCTGCCAGACTTCTGATTTTTTTTTTGTCTCTCCATCTGAGCATAGCTATGCTTATGACTATGGGGCTTTTCATCAAGGGGGCTGGAGTCTTGTTAAATAATGGCTTTTAGCCATAAACTCCAAGACAATTTGCACTTAACACTAGTAGCAGCAACATAACAATTAATACCCCTGTCTGCACATTGATAGTGTCATCATCATAGTGCAGAAATATCATAACCAACATCATCATCTGCAGAAGTTTATGGAAATGGGTTTGTTTTCCATACAATTCCCCATTATGGGCCGCCCTGTTCGCCATGAATAAATTGTTTTCGTACGCATGTCATTCGCCATTATTTGCCTACTGTAATGTCATTAACTTACGATGCACTTTGAAAAACTTCATCGCTCATCCTGAAACACCATCATCGAAGTTTTATATCTTTTCGGCCTTCAGCATCGGTCATTTCGGTTCTTAAATGTTCTATTCTAAATGAAGACCCCAAAGACCGCTAAATCGAAAGCATTGTAGGCATACGACATTTCTTGATGAACACCAACATTCATCATTGTTTTATTTTTCTGTCTTCACATCATATCTTCAAATAAACTTCAAACGCATGGAGATAAACAAAATGAAGGAAGAGAAAAAACAAAAAAATATTGCAATTACGCTGAGAAAAAGTAAACACTCAAGAATTTTTCTTTTCAATTTGAAGAACATTTTAATAACAATTTAATTGTTAGAAGTTGTTCTTTGCTTTGAAAATGTTTTATATTTGTTTTGTGAACATTTTATACCCTCCACCATAAGATGGGGGGTATACTAATTTCGTCATTCTGATTGTAACTACTCGAAATATTCGTTTGAGACCCCATAAAGTATATATATTCTTGATCGTCGCGACATTTTATGTCGATCTAGCCATGTCCGTCCGTCTGTCCGTCCGTCTGTCTGTCGAAAGCACGCTAACTTCCGAAGGAGTAAAGCTAGCCGCTTGAAATTTTGCACAAATACTTCTTATTAGTGTAGGTCGGTTGGTATTGTAAATGGGCCATATCGGTCCATGTTTTGATATAGCTGCCATATAAACCGATCTTGGGTCTTGACTTCTTGAGCCTCTAGAGTGCGCAATTCTTATCCGATTGGGATGAAATTTTTCACGACGTGTTTTGTTATGATATCCAATAACTGAGTCAAGTATGGTTCAAATCGGTTTATAACCTGATATAGCTGCCATATAAACCGATCTTGGGTCTTGACTTCTTGAGCCTCTAGAGTGCGCAATTCTTATCCAATTTGAATGCATTTTGGCACGTAGTATTTTGTTATGATATCCAACAACTGTGCCAAGTATGGTTCAAATCGGTCAATAACCTTATATAGCTGTCATATAAACCGATCTTGGGTCTTGACTTCTTGAGCTTCTAGAAGGCGCAATTCCTATCCGATTTGGCTGAAATTTTGCATGACGTATTTTATTCTTACTTTCAACAACTGTGTCAAATAAGGTTCAAATCGATCCATAACCTGATATAACTGTCATATAAACAGATCTGGGGACTTGACTTCTTGAGCTTCTAGAAGACGCAATTATTCTCCGATTTGCCTGAAATTTTGTACGACGGATTCTCTCATGACCATTAACATACGTGTTTATTATGGTCTGAATCGGATTATAGCCTGATACAGCTCCCATATAAATCGATCTCTCTATTTTACTTCTTGAGTCCACAAAGGGCGCAATTCTTATTCGAATTGGCTGACATTTTACACAGGTCTCCAACATATAATTTAATTGTGGTCCAAACTGGACTATATCTTGATATCGCTCTAGTAGCAAAGCAAATCTTTTCTAATTTCATTTTTTTGCCTAAAAAGAGATGCCGGGAAAAGAACTCGACAAATGCGATCCATGGTGGAGGGTATATAAGATTCGGCCCGGCCGAACTTAGCACGCTTTTACTTGTTTATATTCACTTAATTTTTATACCCACCACCCAAGGATGGGGGTATATTCATTTTGTCATTCCGTTTGCAACACATCGAAATATCCATTTCCGACCCTATAAAGTATATATATTCTTGATCAGCGTAAAAATCTAAGACGATCTAGACATATCCATCCGTCTGTCTGTTGAAATCACGCTACAGTCTTTAAAAATAGAGATATTGAGCTTAAACTTTGCACAGAGTCTTTTTTTGTCCATAAGCAGGTTAAATTCGAAGATGGGCTATATCGGACTATATCTTCATATAGCCCCCATATAGACCGATCCGCCGATTTAGGGTCTTAGGCAAATAAAAGCCACATTTATTATCCGATTTTGCTAAAATTTTGGAGAGTGAGTTGCGTTAGGCCCTTCGACATCCTCAGTCAATTTCGCCTAGATCGGTCTAGATTTGGATATAGCTGCCATATAG
>NW_026739185.1:0-20763 GCF_963082655.1 Stomoxys calcitrans | reverse complement strand
AAATTTCGGCGACATCGGACAATAAATGCGCCTTTTATAGGCCCAAAACCTCAAATCGAGAGATCGGTCTATATAGCAGTTATATCCAAATCTGGACCGATGTAGGCCAAATTGAAGAAGCATGTCGACTGGCCTAACACAACTCACTGTCCCAAATTTAAGCAAAATCAGATAACAAATGTGGCTTTATGGGCCTAAGACCCTAAATCGGCGGATCGGTCTATATGGCAGCTATATTAAAATTTGGACCGATCTGAGCAAAATTTAAGAAGGATGTCGAAGGGCCTAACACAACTCACTGTCCCAAATTTTTGGCGAAATCGGACAGTAAATGGGTCTTTTATGGGCTCAAAACCTTAAATCGAGAGATCGGTCTATATGGCAGCTATATCCAAATCTGAACTGATCTAGGCCGAATTGCAGCAACATGTCGAGTGGCCTAACACAACTCACTGTCCCAAATTTAAGCAAAATCAAATAATAAATGTGGCTTTTCGGGCCTAAGACCCTAAATCGGCGGATCGGTTTATATGGCAACTATATTCAAATCTGAACCGAGCTGGGAAAAATTCAAGAAGGATGTCGAAGTTCCTAAAACAACTCAATGTCCCTAATTTTGGCGAAATCGGACAGTAAATACGCCTTTAATGAACGTAATACCTTACATCGGCGGATCGGTCTATATGGGGGCTATATCAAGTTATAGTCCACTATGGCCCATCTTCGAACTTAACCTGCTTATGGACAGTAAAAGAATTTGTGTAAAGTTTCAGCTCAATATATCTGTTTTTATAGGGGGTATATTCATTTAGTCATTCCGTTTGCAACACATCGAAATATCAATTTCCGACCCTACAAAGTATATATATTTCGGATCGTCGTAAAATTCTAAGACGATTTCACGATGTCCGTGTGTCTGTCCGTCCGTCTGTTGTAATCACTCTACAGCCTTCAAAAATTGAGACATTGAGCTGAAATTTGGCACAGATACGTCTTTTTGATGCACGCTGGTTAAGTTCTTGAACGGGCCAAATCGGACCATATTTGGATATAGCTGCTATATAGACCGATTTGCCGGTAAGGGGTCCAATGCCCATTAATATTTTTCATCCGATTTCGCTGAAATTTGAAACAGAGAGTAGTTTTGGGCCTCACGACATCTGACCCAAATATGGTTCAGATCGGACTATATTTAGATATAGCTGTCATATAGACCCATCTGCAGATAAAGGGTCTAAAGGCCACAAAATCTTTACTTATTGCCCGATTTCACTGAAATTTTGAAACAGTGAGTTGTTTTGAGCCTCCTGATATTCGAGCTTATTATGGGTGAGATTGGACTATTTATATATAGAAAAAGCTGCTATATAGACCGATATGCCAATTTAGGGTCTGAAACCCATAAAAGCTTTATTATCCGATTTCGCTGAAATTTGAAACAGTGGGTAGTTTTAGGTTTCCGACGTCCGTCCGGTATATGGTTCGGATCGGACTATATTTAGATATAGCTGTCATATAAACCGATATGCCGATTAAGGGTCTAAAAAATTTCAGCGAATTCGGGCAATAAATGCAGCTTTTATGGCCCTTAGACCCTTAACTAGAAGATCTGTCGATATGGGATATATAATTTAATATAGTCCGATATGAACCACATTCAGTTCGGATATCGGCAGGCTTAAAACAACTCACTGTTTAAAATTTTTTGCGAAATCGGTTAATAAATAAAGCTTTAATCGGCCTTAGACCATTTATCGGCAGACCGGTCTATATGGCAGGAATATCTAAATAAAGTTCGATCTGAACCATATTTGGGTCGAATGTCGGGAGGCTTGCTGTCGGAGGCAAATTTCAGTGAAATCAGGTAATAAATAAAAGATTTATGGGCTTCAGATCCTTTATCGGCAGATCGGTCTTTGTAGCAGCTATGGTTCGATTTGGCCCGTTCAAGAACTTAACCTGCGTGCAGCACAAAGACGTATTTGTGCCAAATTTCAGCTCAATTTTTGAAGGCTGTAGAGCGATTACAACAGACAGGCGGACGGACGGATCGTCTTAGAATTTTACGACGATCCGAAATATATATATACTTTTTAGGGTCGGAATGACTAAATGAATACATCCCCTATCGTATGGTGGTGGTTATAAAAATAACTTTGCTGCGGTTTGCATGCCAGCGCCATCATTGGGCCATACTTCTTCGTCGACGAAGCCAATCGTCACATTACCCTGAGTCGGCAACGCTTCCGCACCAGCTCTCTGAATATGTTTGGCCTGAATTGGAAGACGTGCCACAACCCACACAGAACACGTTACAATCGTAACAAAAAAAGTTGTCAAGTCCTTATTGGAAAACCCGCGATAAGCGTAGAAAGGCAATTTGGGTGGGCTAAGCATACCCAAAAAAGTTTCAAAACTATAGAGTGAAACATTGGCCTCTCCAATTTGGGGCGATATCTTTGACACAGCTTAAGCTCTTTGTGGTAACCATAGCTGTTTTACTAATTTCCTGAACAAATATCTGGTTTTAATTTTCCTTCATATCACCTATTTGTTTACCCTCCCTCCTCTTGGGTCGGATGACAAAATTATAAACTCACGTTTCAAAGCCCATTTTTGAAAAAGAGAGTCCATCCAAAACGACAACAAAGGACAGCCACTCAACAAAATGCAACGAGAAAGGGAGCCAAACTGAAAGCAAACAAACCAACCAAAAACGAACAACATCTCATCTCATGTTTTTTGGTTGTTTTAGTTGCTGCTGTTGTTTGTTTGCCTTATTAAGTTGTTTGATTTCCGCTCGCTGATATTCATAAAAAGATAATGGCAGCTGATGTTGATGCTGTTGCAAAAAGAGCTTCCGATTTCAACCAAAGTATAACTTTATCAGCCACGAATAGTTGAACGTTCTGCCTCATGGCTGAGTTGCCCCTCTACCACCCTGCAGAAATGATGTTTGGTTTCACTAGCGGTGTTACCATCACGAGAAAATTAATTTTTTTTACCGGAGAAAGGTGACTTTTATGAGCCTAAGACCTTAAATCAAATTTCAAAATTTCAGCCAAATCGTTTGCGAATTGCGCCCTCTAGCGGCTTAGAAAGTCAAGTGCGAAGATCGGTTTATATGGCAGCTATACCAGGTAATGAACCGATTTAGACCAAACTTCGCACGGTTGTTGGGAGTCATAACAAAATATTTCATGCTAAATTTCAGCCTAATAGGGTAAGAATTGCGCCCTCTAGAGGCTCATGAAGTCTAAATCCCAGATTGGTATACATAGCAGCTATATCAGGTAATGAACCGATTGAGACCATATTTAGCACAGCTATTGGAAGTCAAAACACACACATCATGCAAAATTTCAGCCCAATAGGATAATAATTGCGCCCTCTAGAGGCTCAAGAATTCAAGATCCCAGATCGGTTTATTTGGCAGCTATATCAGGTAATGAACCGATTGAAACCATTCTTAACATAGTTGTTGGAAGTCATAACATAACATCTCATGCAAAATTTCAGCCAAATTAGATGCAAATTGCGCCCTCTAGCGGCTCAGGAAATCAAGACCGATGATCAGTTTATACGGCAGCTATATCAGGTTATGAACCGATTTAGACCATACTTCGCACGGTTGTTGAGAGTCATAACAAAAAACTTCATGCTAAATTTCAGCCTAATAGGATAAGAATTGCGCCCTCTAGAGGCTCATGAAGGCAAAATCCCAGATCGGTTTATATAGCAGATATATCAGGTAGTGAACCGATTGAAACCATACTTAGCACAGTTGTTGGAAGTCGCAACAAAACACCTCATGTAAAATTACAGCCAAATCGTGTAAGAATTGCGCCCTCTAAAGGCTCAAGAAGTCATTACCCGAGATCGGTTTATATGGCAGCTATAACCAAACATGGACCGATTTGGCCCATTTACATTCCTAACCGACCTACACTAATAAAAACTCTTTGTGCAAAATTTGAAGCGCCTAGCTTTACTCCATCAAAAGTTTGTGTGCTTTCGACAGACAGACGGACAGATGGGCGAACGGACAGACGGACGGACATGGCTAGATCGACTTAAAATGTCATGACGACCAATGGGGTATTAGACGCATATTTCGAGGTGTTACAAACAGAATGACGAAATTAGTATACCCCCATCCTATGGTGCAGGGTATAAAAAAACAATCTGTGCGAAGTTTCAGCCCAATATCTCTAGACTGTTGGGTGATTTCAACAGACAGACGGACAGATGGACGGACAGATTTTTACGACGATCACGAATATATATACTTTATCGGTCGGAAATGGATATTTCGATGTGTTGCAAACAGAGTGACAAAATGAATATACCCCCACCCTTCGCTGGTGGGTATAAAAGTAAAAGCTGGCCCGGTGCGCTTCGTAACTCGGCAAAACGGTAACTCTGGTTGCTAGATTGCTCTTTCAGCATTTGTGGTGGGAGTCCTTTTTGCCTTTCATTGCAGTTCTTCTTTTGCTACTGTTTATAAATTTCATCGCTGGGATAATTTTCAAGCTATGTAGCTGGAAGTTACATGCCCATGTCGCATTTGGCTGAACTCCATTTTTGGCTACTGTTTGTTGCACTTTTACAACCGATTTTCCTTTTATTTTTTTTTTTTTTTATTGAATATAGTTTTCATTACAGACACCGGTGTCGTTTTGCGCATGGCATCTCCAAATGTTTCCTTAATGTTAACTTCAATGGTTCCCTTAAGTTGTTAAAGTTGTTGCTTCCTCTAGGCCGTAATCAAAAAGCATAGGCAACTTGGCCAAATTTGATTTTTTGTTTTGTTTCCTTTCTGGATGGGGTCCCATGAAAAATGACATGCAGACAAAAATTTGGCGATACCGTTGTTCGGCATCGTTAGGCTGATCAACGTGGATTTATGCAAATTTCAGGCCATCCATTGATCATTGTTTTTTTTTTTTTGGAGGGGAACATCATAAATTGTCGTCGTCATCTTTCTTTTCACTACCAGATTTGGTTTTGCATCCAAAAACAAAAGGACTTTTTTTTTGCATTTTGAAGGTATGTCTCCATTGGATTTCTGCGTTTATGATTCGATCGATTGTGATGTTCGATTCGATTGTATTTCTGAATGTTATTAAATCAATTTTGACTCATGTATGCACATGATGCATTTCATCCATAATGGATATTTGGTGCACTGTGAAGAAGCTAATGAGCAGTGCTATATGCGTATGAGATGATATATGGTCTTGGCAAATATTTGCATGAGAAAAAGTCAATGTGCGCCTCTTTGTCATTTCATCTGTCTCAAAGTATTGTTCAATTACCGAAATGACAGATGCATTGACTTACTTAAGAGGACAACATAAATTTTGGGCAGATTAATGACTCGAACATGAAAAAAGCGTTACTTAATTATGTTTAAATTAAAAACGATTGCAAAGATTGTCCCAATACTTTAAGTATCTACGTTCAGATGTGAATCCAACACAGAACAAGTAAAAAGGCGTTAAGTTCGGACGGGCCGAACTTTGGATACTCACCACTTCGAGTATACATATATACCATCTTTCGTCGAATCCGATAAAAAATTAATACCTTATACCCCATGGGTATGAGGTATGTCGAAATATGTTCCGATTTGGACCAAATACTGATCAGAACAAGTCAATGTTCGACAGTGTTCAATAAAATATTGGTCTTTTTAGTAACCACGACTAAAAATACACCGATCTGAACCATATACGACACAGATGTCGAAAAGTCTAACAAACTCGGATTATAAATGCGCCTTTCATGGACCCAAAACCTTATAAAGGGTGATTTTTTTGAGGTTAGGATTTTCATGCATTAGTATTTGACAGATCACGTGGGATTTCAGACATGGTGTCAAAGAGAAAGATGCTCAGTATGCTTTGACATTTCATCATGAAGACTTACTAACGAGCAACGCTTGCAAATCATTGAATTTTATTACCAAAATCAGTGTTCGGTTCGAAATGTGTTCATTCACCGTAACGTTGCGTCCAACAGCATCTTTGAAAAAATACGATCCAATGATTCCACCAGCGTACAAACCACACCAAACAGTGCATTTTTCGGGATGCATGGGCAGTTCTTGAACGGCTTCTGGTTGCTCTTCACTCCAAATGCGGCAATTTTGCTTATTTACGTAGCCATTCAACCAGAAATGAGCCTCATCGCTGAACAAAATTTGTCAAAATTTGAACACATTTCGAACCGAACACTGATTTTGGTAATAAAATTCAATGATTTGCAAGCGTTGCTCGTTAGTAAGTCTATTCATGATGAAATGTCAAAGCATACTGAGCATCTTTCTCTTTGACACCATGTCTGAAATCCCACGTGATCTGTCAAATACTAATGCATGAAAATCCTAACCTCAAAAAAAATCACCCTTTACTGAGAGATTGGTTTATATGGCAGCTAAATGCAAATCTTAATCGATCTAGGCCAAATTGCAGAAATATGTCGAGGGGGTTAACTTTACCCACTGTCCTAAATTTCGGCGACATCGGACAATAAATGCGCCTTTTATGGGCCCAAAACCTTAAATCGAGAGATCGGCCCATATGGCAGATATATCCAATCTGGACTGATCTGCGCCAAATTGAAGAAGAATATCGAAGGCCCTAACACAACTCATTGCCCCAAATTTCGGCGACATCGGACAATAAATGCGCCTTTTATGGGCCCAAAACCTTAAATCGAGAGATCGGTCTATATGACAGCTATATTCAAATTTGAACTGATCTGGGCCAAATTGAAGAAGAATATCGAAGGGCCTAACACAACTCGTTGCCCCAAATTTCGGCGACATCGGACAATAAATGCGCCTTTTATGGCCCCAAAACCTTAAATCGAGAGATCGGTCTATATGACAACTATATTCAAATTTGTACCGATCTGGGCCAAATTGAAGAGGAATGTCGAAGGGTCTAACACAACTCATTATCCTTAATTTCGGCGACATCGGACAATAAATGCGACATTTATGGCCCCAAAACCTTAAATCGAGAGATCGGTCTATATGGCAGCTATATCCAAATCTGGACCGATCTGAGCAAAATTAAAGAAGAATAACGAAGGGCCTAACACAACTCAACGTCCCAAATTTCGGCGACATCGGACAATAAATGCGCCATTTAGGGCCCCTAAACCTTAAATCGAGAGATCGGTCAATATGGCAGCTATATCTGGACCGATCTGAGCCAAATTGAAGAAGAATATCAAAGGGCGTAACACAACTCATTGTCCTTAATTTCGGCGACATTGGACAAGAAATGCGCCTTTTATGGCCCCAAAACCTTAAATCGAGAGATCGACATCCTTCTTCAATTTGGCCCAGATCGGTTCAGATTTGGACATAGCTGATCCTCCGATTTAGGGTCTTAGGCCCATAAAAGCCACATTTATTATGCGATTTTGCCAAAATTTGGGACAGTAAGTTGCCTTAGGTCCCTCGACATATAGATCGATCTGCCACCGATCCACCGATCCGCGCATTTATTATCCGATTTTGCCAAAATTTGGGACAGTGAGTTATGTTAATTGACATCCTTCTTCAATTTGGCTCGGATCGGTCCAGATTTAGATATAGCTGTCAAATACACAGATCTCTCGATTTAAGGTTTTGGGACCAATTCAATTCAATTTTCAATTCAATGGTTCTTTATTTCATATAACGTTATAATATGTATAAAACAATTTTACAAAAAATATCTTATTGATAATAAAGAATTTTACAGCATGGTTTATAATTAAACCGTCTGCCGGAGTATTGAGTTATTATATTTTTCTGTTTAATTTTATTCTTAATTAGTAATTAAACTCTTCTATTAACATATTTCTATATTTTCTTGCTTCCTTTAAGAAGTTTAGTAAATTCACCCAGCAAAAACCTTCACCACCATTTAGTATGCTAATAATTTCGGTTTGATCCAATAGAGTTCTATTAAAATGTCTAACTCTCATATTTGCTAATACTGGACAGCGGCCAATGAAATGGACTAAATTTTCTGCTTCTCCCAAATTACACAATGAACATCTTTGTTCATTCGAGGTCCTATATTTATTAAAGTTCAACCACATTAGATCACCTCTAGCTTTCAGAATCAAAGTTATTTGTTCTTGGCTGAATTTTTCTGTGCAATACATGGGGCCAACATTGTAATCGAGGTATATATATATTCTGTTTTCACTTTGCTGCGCTTTTTGTAAGTGATCATTAAACTTATTGGCTTTCATGTCCATTAAAAGTTGCTGTGCTGCACTCATCCAAGATTTTTTATTTATTTTTACATTATTACTATTTATGTTATGCAACGAGAGTTGGGTACTATAATCGTTAAACCAGGCTAGATTTTTGTTTGCAAGTTTTTCGGCTAGTATATGTGGCAGTCTGTGGCTCTCGAGATCGAATAACACTTTCGACAAGTATTGTAAGTGCAAAGAATAAGTATATATGTAACCAGGTTCGTATCCTGTCTCAAGAGCGATTACGTAGTTTGGAGTGGCCTCTGGAAGTTTCAATATTTTTTTAATAAAGTATCGGTAGAGTTTTTCCACCTCATTAAAGTAGGAATTTCCCCATATCTGCGCACCGTAGCTATGTATAGAGCGACAAACGGCTAAAAACATTTTCCACTTCGAGGTTAGGTTAACGGATGGTTTAGCAATAAAATGTTTCCATGTGGAATTAAGAGCAATTTTTGCAGCTTCTTCTTTCTTTGACAGGTGTTTAGTAAATGATAATTTCGGAGTTAGTATCAGTCCCAGGTACTTGTATTCATTTACTATTCTGATCAGTTCGCCTTTGTATGCCCATTTTTCGTTTGTGGAAAGTTTTCCGCCTTTCCTAAATACCATTATCTCAGATTTTATCTGGTTAACTTCCATTCCCCATTTATCACAGTAAGATTCCAAGTTGTAGATCATTTGTTGTAAAGTTCTCGGATTATCCGACATTATTATTATATCATCCGCGTACATTAATAGACGAATGTTAGTTTGATCCACTTGAAGTCCTCCCTCCAAGTGTTCATGTAAATCATTAAGGTAAATGGCAAAGAGGGTTGGCGACAATAAACAGCCTTGTTTAACTCCAGTACATGTGTCAAAATATTCCGACATTTGGGAGCCTGACCAAACTGCAGACCTTGTGTTCTCATAGATTTTTTCTACAAAGCGGGTAATTTTAGATGACAGACCGATTTCGTGCAGTTTATATATTAACAGTCCTCTTGGCACTCTATCAAATGCGGCCTTAAAATCGACGAAAAAAGCATAAACCTTTTTATTGTCGTGTAATTTAATATTAATTATAGCTGAGAGATTAAAGATATTGTCCACTGTAGAGTATCCTTTTCTAAATCCCGCCTGATATTCGTTCAATATTTGATATCGGTTTAGCCAGTCCACTATCCTACAGTTGATCATTCCTATCATAAGTTTCCCTATGCAGTTCATGAAAGTGATACCTCGATAGTTACTCACTTCGTCTAGGTTTCCTTTTTTATGAATTGGGAATATGATACCTGTGCGGAATATTTCGAAGTCGTCAAAACCGTTCAAAATATTAGTGAAGGCATTGCATAATTTTCCTAAGAATTCGTCTGTCGCGTGCATAAAAAACTCGTATGGGACGCGATCTTCTCCTGGTGCTTTGTTTGTCCCGACATTTCTAAGCTGTTCCTTAATCTCGCCAACGGAGAACTCTCTATCAAGCAGTAGATCGGTTAAGTTATTGGGAGCATAATACATTGGTTCGGTATTGCATAACGGATTCAAAAGGCGTTCAAAATAGCTTTTTAATATGTTCGCAGAGATGCAACAGCTTGTATCTCTGTCGATTTGTCTAATTTCCTTTGCAATTTTCCACCAGGTTTTACTATCAGATACCGTGTCCATCTTTTCCGCAATACTTTTATAATAATCAATTTTTTTGACTTTACATAGCTTCTCGTATTCTTTCTTCTGTTCGACGTAGGCATTCTTGTCGCATATTTTATCAGACTTCCTAAATTTATTGAGCGTACTCATTGCCTTCTTTCTACTTTTTGAGCAATCCTTGTCAAACCATTTGTTTTTGAAAAGATATTTCTTGTTATTTAAACAGCTAGGATATGACTCATAGATCGTTTTTATAAAATCTTCCAACCTGGGATTCAATGGCAGAGTGCACAGTTGTTGGTTTAAATTGTTATGAAATGTTTCTTTCTTTGCTTCTTTCCAAGTTAATTTTGGCAGGAGATTACCTTTTTGTGGCATTCTCTGACTTGTGTACGGCATAGCTAGTTCCAGAATTACAGGCAGGTGGTCAGACCAGATTTGCTCATCTACTCGAAAAGTCTTAACATAAGTCAACATATTCAGAGATACGGCACACACATCAATTACAGAACTACCATTTCTATTTAGAAAAGTAAATTTACCTTCTTCATCTCCTGGCATCCTCCCATTTAAAATCACTAGACCATTATTATTACAAAACTCAACGTATTTTTTTCCATTTGGAGTAATTGTTTTATCTTTCGAGCGCCTGATGTTACTCATACTACGATCTTCCAGTAGTTCTAAAGGCAGTTCTTGTTCTTCTCCGATCCGAATATTATGATCCCCAACTACAATTCCAGTGCCTTCAGAACTATCCACAGCCGCCTTTAAATTTTCGAAATCTTGATTCCAATTCGCTCCTCTAAGATAAACCGGTATAATTTCAAAACGGATCGAATTAAATTCGCATTGCAGCACATCTTGATTTCCTCGATTTGAAAATACATGCTTGAAACCATTTTCCTCCAAATCATTTCGTATTCCATACAGTTGACCACCAATACCTCTCCCTCTATTGCTATTTCTGGTAGCAAAGTTCCAGTAAATTTTAAAATTTTTAAATTTTTTTGTATAATTTTCTTGATTTTTCTTCTCAACATGCGTCTCCGAAAGAATAAAAATGTCGAACTGCTCTAAGTATTCAAAAAACCTGTGGTGAAGATTTTTACCGGCCAAACCATGAATATTGTATGCTATAATATTTACTGTATAATCTTTTGGTTTTTCAATAATTTCTATATTAAGTTTTTCTTCATGAGAATTTAGATTCCTATTTTCATTCAGCAATCTATTTGCCTTTAGTAGTTTTTTGCAATTAAGTTAGCTACTAATTGATCATAACTTAAATTAATTGTTTGTATATCCTTACCAAAAATATTTTGTAAAATTTCGGCACCGCAACTTTGGCCACACATTAGCTTATTTTTAAGATTCCAATAGAAAGTTTTTCCCTCCGTCACAAGTTGTTCACCTCTCACCCCGATCTTTTTATCTTTATTAATTTTCTGCAGTTCTTTTTTCAATAGCAGCATTACTTTCTTTTTCTGCAAACGCATCCCACTGAGGTCTCTTTCTATAAAAACGGATGAACCAGCCAGCATCTTTGTTGATTTTAGTACTTCTCTCACAGTTCTCGACGATTGAAATTCAACTATAACCGTCATTTTGTCTCCTGTTTCTTGAATTTTTTTAACGTTTTCTATGTCCAGCTCAGTATTCATCTTTAGATTGTGTTGGAAAATTTTGTTGACAGCCCCATACAAAGATTTTTGGTTTGGCAACCCTCGAATTATTAGTTTACTTCTTCCTAATTGATCTTCCAGTCTTTGCAGTCTTTTACGGTCCTCTTCCTTCTCTTCTCGCAGTGCTTTAATCTCTCTTTTGAGTTCTTCATTTTCGTTTGTAAGCCGATTAACATCGCTCTTAACCCCTTCCATGTGGGTTTTGATATCCAATATGTCAGATTTTGTTGGTAAATTTTCTAATTTATCGTCCAAAAGTTTTGACATGGCCTCTTGCATCACCTTCATAAGTTCCAATGTGGACATGCTTCCTACCAAGGCCGAATTATCTGGAGATGTTTCCATTAATCTCCGTTTCACATTTTGTTCTACTCGTCCCACTGTGTTGGCTGTACTGAATGGCGAATTGACTGGAGGAGTTGACATATTTTTAGGCGCAATCAGTATTGTTGAAGTTGATTATTTAATTTAAAAAAGTTGTAACGGTCAGGTGTAATTCTTCTTCTTCTTCTCTTAGGCGATAAGTGATAGCGTTCCAAATTTGAAAAGGTGGCAACCTCGTACCAAAACCACTATTTGCCAGAAAGAGTAAACACAGCTGTTTTATCAGTGATCAACACAACTCTTTTAACTTTTGAGTAAAAAACCAAAATTATTCACTTTCCAGTCCAAAATTTGGGAGTTTTGATTTTTTAATTTGGTTCCACTAGTGATGCCGAACGCCAAAACTTCCGATACTCAATATGGCCAGTTGAGCGTCCACGCTGTGCAGTATTTCGAGTATAATTCACGGTGTTACAGGGCCAGATATAGCAGCTGGGGCCAAAAACTCTGGAGCCGCGCACAGAAATGACTACTCTCGGTAAGAAACTCAACTCCTGGGACCATAAAAAGCGCATTTCTTGCTTGATATCGCTGAAATTTGGGACAGTGAGTTAAGTAAGACCCCTTGACATCTTCCTAGAATATTGCATAGATAGGTCCAGATTTGGATATAGCTGTCATAGACCGATCTCTCGATTTAAGGTTTTGGGCCCATTTCTTGTTCGATGTCATTTGGGACATTGAGTTAAGTTAAGCCCCCCGACATACCTCTACAATATGGCACAAATAGGTCCAGATTTGTCTATAGCTGCCACATAGACCGATCTTTCGATTTAAGGTCTTAGGCCCATAAAAGGCGCATTTATTGTCCGATTTCACTGAAATTTTGGGACATTGAGTTATGTAAGGCACTTCGACAATTTTCTGCAATTTGGTCCAATTCGGTCTAGATTTCGCCGAAATTTAGGGCATTGAGTTGTGTTAGGCTCTTCGACATTTTTCTGCAACTTGGCCCAATTCTGTTCAGATTTGGATATAGCTGCCATATAGACCGATATCTCTAAAAGGCGCATTTACAATCCAATTTCACTGAAATTTGATATAATGACTTATGTTAGGCTTTTCGACATCCATGACGTATATAAAGGGTGATTTTTTTGAGGTTAGGATTTTCATGCATTAGTATTTGACAGATCACGTGGGATTTCAGACATGGTGTCAAAGAGAAAGATGCTCAGTATGCTTTGACATTTCATCATGAATAGACTTACTAACGAGCAGCGCTTGCAAATCATTGAATTTTATTACCAAAATCAGTGTTCGGTTCGAAATGTGTTCATTCACCGTAATCATCCAACAGCATCTTTGAAAAAATACGGTCCAATGATTCCACCAGCGTACAAACCACACCAAACAGTGCATTTTTCGGGATGCATGGGCAGTTCTTGAACGGCTTCTGGTTGCTCTTCACTCCAAATGCGGCAATTTTGCTTATTTACGTAGCCATTCAACCAGAAATGAGCCTCATCGCTGAACAAAATTTGTCAAAATTTGAACACATTTCGAACCGAACACTGATTTTGGTAATAAAATTCAATGATTTGCAAGCGTTGCTCGTTAGTAAGTCTATTCATGATGAAATGTCAAAGCATACTGAGCATCTTTCTCTTTGACACCATGTCTGAAATCCCACGTGATCTGTCAAATACTAATGCATGAAAATCCTAACCTCAAAAAAATCACCCTTTAGTTCAAATCGGTCTATATTTGGATATCACTACCAAAAAAGTCCAATACTATGTTCTACAAAATTGAACAATGACTTGTACTTATTAGACCTCTAAGTATCCTTGTCGAATTTGGTTCAAATCTGACCATATTTTGATAAAGCTGCTATGGGGGCATAAATTATGCAGTTTTCACTGGATAATGACGAAAGGTGGTTTACATATATGCCCGAGGTGGTGGGTATCCAATGTTCGGCCCGGCCGCCTTTTTATACCCTCCACCATTGGATGGGGATATAATAATTTCGTCATTCTGTTTGTAACTCCTCGAAATATTCGTCTGAGACCCCATAAAGTATATATATTCTTGATCGTCATGACATTTTAAGTCGAACTAGACATGTCTGTCCGTCCGTCCGTCTGTTTGTCGAAAATACGCTTACTTTCGAAGGAGTTAAGCTAGCTGCTTAAAATTTTGCACAAGTACTTTTTTTTAGTGTAGGTCGGTTGGGATTGTAGATGGGCTATATCGGTCCACGTTTTGGTATAGCTGCCCTATAAACCGATCTGGGATCTTGACTTCTTGAGCCGCTAGAGGGCACAATTCTTATCCGATTTGGCTGAAATTTTGCATGAGGTATTTTATTATGACTTCCAACAACTGTGCCATATAAACCGATCTGGGATCTTGACTTCTTGAGCCGCTAGAGGGTACAATTATTATCCGATTTGGCTGAAATTTTGCATGAGGTGTTTTGTCACGACTTCCAACAACTGCGCTAAGAATAGTTCAAATTGGTTCATAACCTGATATAGCTGCCATATACACCGATCTGGGGTCTTGACTTCTTGAGCCACTAGAGGGCGCAATTATTATCCGATTTGGCTGAAATTTTACATGAGTTGTTTTGTTATGACTTCCAACAACTGTATTAAGAATGGTTTAAGTCGGTCCATAACCTGATATAGCTGCCATATAAACCGATCTGGGGTCTTGACTTCTTGAGCCTCTAGAGAACGCAATTATTATCCGATTTGGCTGAAATTTTCCATGAGGTGTTTTATTCTGACTATCAATAACTGTGCTAAAAATAGTTCAAATCGGTCTATAACCTCATATAGCTGCCATATAAACCGATCTGGGGTCTTGACTTCTTGAGCCACTAGAGGGCGCAATTATTATTCGATTTTGCTGAAATTTTGTACAACGGCTTCTTTCATGACCTTTAGCATACCTGTCGAAAATTAATCGGTTTATAGCCTAATGCAGCTCCCTTATAAACCGATCTCCCTATTTTATTTCTTCAGCCCCTAGAGTGCGCAAATTTTACTAGATGAAATTTTGCACAATGACTTCTACTATGGTCTCCAATATTCAGTTCAGTTATGGCCCGAAATGAACCATAACTTGATATTGTTCCAATAACATAGCAATTCTATTCTTTTATCCTTTGTTTGTCTAAAAAGAGGTACCGTGGCAAGAGCTCGACAAATGCGATCCATGGTGGAGGGTATATAAGATTCAGCCCGGCCGAACTTAGCACGCTTTTACTTGTTACTTGTTTTTATTTCCAACAACTGTGCGATGTATGTTCCAAATCGATTTATAACCTGATATAGCCGACATGAAACTGATCTTGAATCTTCAGTTCTTGAGCCTCCCAAGGGCGCAATTCTTATTCCATTTGGCTATTGTGTAGAATGATTACCGATCGCCCAATTTGACTCTCTAAAAGGAAATATTGAACAATGGCTTTTTTATGACTTCCAACATACGTGCCAAGTATAGCCTGAACTGGTCTACAACCTGATATAGCTGCCATATAAACCGATCTCCCATTTGCACTTCTTGAGCCTCTAGAGGGCGCAATTCTTATCCGATTTGCCAGAAATGACTTCTAGTATGGTCTTCAACATCCAAACTAAGTATGGCCCGAATCGGTCCATAACATTCTCCTTTGCTTGCCTATACAAAGATACCGGTCAATGAACTTGACAAATGCGCTCCATGGTGGAGGGTATATAAGATTCGTAGAATCGGGGATGCGGTGACGGCGTCTTATGGTTCTGTGAAATGAACCGGCAGGAGCGCTCTATACCTTTCAAGATGAATCTATATATTTATGACTTAATGTATCGCTTCTCTAAGATCAGCTAAGCTATTTAGAGATGAGAACGGAGCATGGATGCGAGATAGGCGTGGATGCTAGCTAAGTTGCGGACGCAAGCTAATCGTGGATGCAAGCTGTTCCGGATGCGGGATAAACTCGGACACAAACTAAGTGCGGATGCGTGCTAAACGCGGTTGCAACTTACTGGGATATGCATCAAATGACAAATCCACTAAGCAAAAGCATCCTAGGTTCGGCCGAGCAGAATCTTACATACCCTCCACCATGAATAGTACTTGTCAAGTTCTTTACCAGGTATCTCTTTACAGACAAACAAAGGATAACAGATAAGAAATGCTATGCTATGGGAGTATATCAGCTTTTGAACCGATTCGGGCCACACTTGGCTTGGATGTTAGAGACCATGGGAGATACTATTGTGCAAAATTTCAACCAAATCGGATAAGGGCTCAAGAAGTAAAATCGGGGGATCGGTTTATATAGGAGCTATATTGGTTAGTAGTATATATAAGGGGGCTTTGGAACTTTGAGTATCGAGAGTATGAGTCATCGATGACGTCATAACCCCACCCCACCCCAAACCCCACCCCACCCCAAACCCCAAACCGCACCCCACCGCATTGATGACGTCATAACCGCACCCCACCCCACCCCATTGATGACGTGATAACCGCACCCAACCGCAGCCGATCGTAGCGCAGGTGGCGACCGCAGGGGGGTATGTGGTCAGATGGCGGGCCGCCGGTTGAAATGTGTGGACGGACATTAGGGCGCAGATCGCAGGGCGCAGATCGCAGGGCGCAGATCGCAGGGCGCAGATCGCAGGGCGCAGATCGCAGGGCGCAGATCGCAGGGCGCAGATCGCAGGGCGCAGATCGCAGGGCGCAGTGGCAGATTTCGATGATGACTCATCGCCCAGAGTTGTGGTGAGGGTAGTTTAAAATTAGAATGATTATGCATGATTGTGTATGATTGTTAAGAATTGTGGTTTGAGTTGTTTATAATTAGAGTGGAGTGTGATAAGAAATGTGATTGGTATCGATAGTTATCCTGCAAAAAAAGAATTGTGGTTGGTATCGAGAGGTAACCTTTAACGCAATTTTTGTATAAAAAGCTGAACAAATTGTTAGTAAACATGTAGTAGCAATTTGATTTTCAACTCAAAATTTAAGAAAATATTTATTATGGGATCAAACTTAAAGGAAATATCGGAGCAGGCTTCTTTCAAGAAGACTATTTTGTCCATTAACAACATGCCTTTCGATGAGTACTTCATCATACATCAAGCTGAAAGGAAGATGACTAAATTTGGCATGCGCTTGATGATTGAATTAAGTGATCATATTATGTTCCTGCCGGAGAAGTTTAATAATATTAATGATGAGGCCATGGCTGATCTTAATAGTGGAGTCTTATCAATTAAAAAGGAAAAAATTAGCGAAACTAATTATAAATTAGTATTTGAATCAATAATTTAATATTTTTTATATATAATAAAGAGAAAAAAAGTTCATTGAAAACCGAAAAAAAATCTTTTTAATTTATGTATATTTAGTAGTTTATAAACTCTTATTATTTATTTTTTAATTTAGTTTATTTAAAAAGAAAAGCCCAAGGAAATTTAACCCCAACCAAAAATTTTTTTAATATATAATTTAGTTTAATTGAAAACCGAAAAAAAATCTTTTTAATTTATGTATATTTTTTTATTTAGTTGTTTATAAACTCTTATTATTTATTTTTTAATTTAGTTTATTTAAAAAGAAAAGCCCAAGGAAATTTAACCCCAACCAAAAATTTTTTTTTAATATATAATTTAGTTTAATTGAAAACCGAAAAAAAATCTTTTTAATTTATGTATATTTTTTTATTTAGTTGTTTATAAACTCTTATTATTTATTTTTTAATTTAGTTTATTTAAAAAGAAAAGCCCAAGGAAATTTAACACCAACCAAAAATTTTTTTAATATATAATTTAGTTTATTTTATTATTTGTCATATTTTATTGTAATGGTTATATTTTATTGTAACATATTTAATATTTCCAATTGTAAATAAAGGACATATATATTAGTTTATTTAAAAATAAAAGCTGTAAGGGACAAGCCCCAGGAAATTTTAGTTTATTTTTTATTTATTAATTTTCTAGCATAATTCGTCTAAATAACACCACGTCGTAGTCATCCAGTTGAATTTCAACATATACTGCAGGATTTCTTTCGTCTAAGTTATCAACATGATACAAGTATCCCACAATGAACATGGATCGAGCAGCAGGATCATGAAATTTTACGTTAAATGATAACCATAGCTCCGCCTCTTGGAGAAGTTTACCTTCTCTGGTTAAATCCGCTGAATTAATTAAATATTTATTAATCTTCGCAAGGATTAAATCATCCCAAATTTTTGAAAAAAATTTGGGGTGTGACCAAGCGTCCTCGACGCTTAGTGACAAACCATTTTCAAATAGTTCGAATGTCATGGTTTTTTCGCAAAAATTAACAAACAACATGATTTAATTTTGATTTTCACAACTTTTCTGATGAAGACTTGGAAAAATTCTTTGTATTTATATTAAAAAAATCTAAAACACACAAATTCATTTTCATATAGAATTTTTATAGTGGTTAATATTTATTTTTCATGAGCTAAATTTAATTCATAAAAATGTTTCAGTGGTTAACATATATTTATAAAAAATATATATTTCCACAAAACTCAGAATTTTTATAGTGGTTAATATTTATTTTTCATGAGCTAAATTTAATTCATAAAAATGTTTCAGTGGTTAACATATATTTATAAAAAATATATATTTCCACAAAACTCAAAAGTTTTTATGGTAGGGTGTTATAGTGGTTAATATATATTTATAAAAATATACTGTACCACATATGCCTGCAACAGTTTTTGTACTAGGGTGTTATGTAAACATGTTTTCAGTGGATAACATATAATACCTGCTATGCTTACTCATAATTTAAAATTTCAATCATTGTGGTGAAGAAAATAACAAAGCTCAAACTCAAAAGTGTTGCGATAATAAAAATTGAAAAGTTTTCTGTTCTAGGATGATTTAGTGATTGACTTATATTTATAAATATTTGCTATACCACACATATTACTAAACGCAATTGCGGTAAAGGAAATTAAAAAAATTCAAGTTGAAATTAATAATTGGTTTCAAGTTTTTATGGTAGGGTGTTATAGTGGTTAATATATATTTATAAAAATATACTGTACCACATATGCCTGCAACAGTTTTTGTACTAGGGTGTTATGTAAACATGTTTTCAGTGGATAACATATAATACCTGCTATGCTTACTCATAATTTAAAATTTCAATCATTTATATTTATAAATATTTGCTATACCACACATATTACTAAACGCAATTGCGGTAAAGGAAATTAAAAAAATTCAAGTTGAAGTTAATAATTGGTTTCACGTTTATATAATTCCACAAATGCCTGGTATGCTTTCTCATAATTTTAAATTTAAATCATGGTGGTGAAGAAAATAACAAAGCTCAAACTCAAAAGTGCTGCTATAACATAAATTGAAAAGTTTTCTGTACTAGGGTGGTATAGTGGTTAACGTATGCAAATGCAATGCAACAATGTAAATGTGCCCATGAACATTCCATTAAGGAAGAGGGGCGAACAGGGTGGTTAACTTATATTTATTAATATTTGCTATACCACACATATTACTAAACCCAATTGCGGTAAAGGAAATTAAAAAAATTCAAGTTGAAGTTAAGAATTGATTACACTTTTATTGCAAAGAATGCGATAGTATAAATTGTACAGTTTTTGTAATAGGATGTAACGATTATATTTAATTATACAACTACAAATATTTATATTTTCTATCGAGTTCAGCTTGCAGTCCCATGTATGAATTCCATGTGTTGTTTGTATAAATGAAGTATATACATTTTTATATATCCTTAATTCTTCAATCATCTCTTCAAAAAATTGTTTATGTTCCTTATCAATGTAGGAGTTGTATTCTTTTAATAGATATTTTATATTCGTTGATAATATCATTTTCTTTGAGAAGTTACCCCAACAAAATGAAAAAAGGAACTAATGTATACTTACATTACATAGCCTTATATATCCTAAATAAAGAAAAAACGATATGTTTTTATTTTATTTGCTTTATTTTAAAAAAACATTAATAAATTGACTTAATAAAATAACATTTTTTTCAGCACATCTATAATTAGGGTGTTGTTTATGATAACTACAAATTTTCATATGTAAATTATTTTTATAAAGATTACATATGTTTGAACAGTTAGCATCATCTAAATTTATTATATTTATATCTTCTTCTATTAATTGCTTTATCCATTTTTGTTTTTCACATCCTTTCACAAATATTGTTAGATTTTCTCCCTCTTTATATTTAAACAATAATTCTACCTCTCCCTCTTTACATTTAAACAACTCACCTATATATTAATTTTACATTATTAATAAAAAAAATCATTTTGTTTGTGTTTGTTTTTGCTTTTTATTTATTTTATGATTTCTATAGATAAAAAATATAGTTACATTTACAATAATTTTCTTACTTCATTTGTTAGAGGTATATATTCAAACATTTTATCATGAATAATTAAACAGTATAGAGATGTGTTCGGTGATATATTTTTAGATGTTTCCAATTCAATTCGTATATCGATGGGGCCAGTTTTTACTGTTTCATTTTGATGTGTTACATCAAGAACAATAATCGGTGCTTCACCCTTGAATTTTTCGCGCGTTAATAGAGGTTGCGGTTCACGTGTATAATAGCTTTGTTGAAATTTTATATACATATCATAAAGTAGGGCGAAACGGTTCCTATCAAACTTGAGGTTAAGATCATCATATGGATATGTATCAGAATTCAAATGAACCTTAATGTTTGTTATATCACAGTGAATAAATTTTTTTTCACTACTTTTGAATCCTAAAAGAAGAAAACGTGGTCGCTCA
>NW_026739184.1:0-15473 GCF_963082655.1 Stomoxys calcitrans | reverse complement strand
AAATGTGGCTTTTATGGGCCTAAGACCCTAAATCTGAGGATCGGTCTATATGGCAGCTATATCCAAATCTGGACCGATCTGAGCCAAATTGACGAAGGATGTCGAAGGGCCTAACACAACTCACTGCCCCAAATTTCAACAAAATCGGATAATAAATGTGGCTTTTATGGGCCTAAGACCCTAAATCGGCGGATCGGTCTATATGGCGGCTATATAAAGATATAGTCCGATATAGCCCATCTTCGAACTTAACCTGCTTATGGACAAAAAAAGAATCTGTGCAAAATTTCAGCTCAATATCTCTATTTTTAAATACTGTAGCGTGATTTCAACAGACAGACGGACAGACGGACGGACATGTCTAGATCGTCTTAGATTTTTACGCTGATCAAGAATATATATACTTTATAGGGTCGGAAATGGATATTTCGATGTGTTGCAAACGGAATGACAAAATGCATATACCCCCATCCTTCGGTGGTGGGTATAAAAATAGTTGTTTCACACAAAAATGTGGTCATTTGGAATGGCTAACACTTCGTGTCAACTACCCTATAGTATACTCCTATCTTATGGTGAAGGGTATAAAAAGTAAAAGATCATGATATAGTTAAGAAGAGGTATGAAATCTTAGACAACAGAGCAGACAAAGGCCACCTTGACGTATAGATTATTTGCAAATTTCGCCCGTGAACATTCCACAAACTTCTCACATATCAATGAGTGCAGACCGATTTAAGTTTATGCTTAATGAAAATGGGCCTCCTTTTTACAGCCGAGTCCGAATGGCGTGCCGTAGTACGACTCCTCTTTAGAGAGAAGTTTTAACATGACTTAGTACCTCACAAATGTTCCCAGCATTAGAAGGGAAAACCACCGCTGAAAATATTTTCTGGCCGTCTCGTCAGGATTCGAACCCAGTCAAGAATGCTCGAAAACATTTCAGCGGCGGCTATCCCCTCACTAACACTGTGAATATTTCAGAGGCCTTCAGCTTTGTTAGGCTTGGAGCGTCATGCCTTTCAGACTTGGCTATTGAATGGACAAACAATGCATTTGATTAGTAATTTACCTTTGGTAACCCTTATCTAAGGTGTGTGCGAAGAACCATTATTCGGTATCGTTACTATCTTTCGTTTCTTATGTGCTATTTCGATAAAAATAAATATAATCAAATGTTTGATTATATAAATTGAAAAAGAAAACGAAAACTTTTGGATATAACATTTCTTGTGTGAATGTTCGTTTGACCAAAGCACAACTAAGAATAGTTAACTTTTACTTTGGCATCCTTTTTTCACCCCATCTACTTTGGATATGATCCTAACTGAATTCAAATATTGTTTTAGTGTTTGTATGTGGGTGTCTGTATGTGGGTGTCTGTGTGAGGGTGTGGATATGTACAGTTTTAAGCCATTATGATATGGTTTGTTAAAAAGCCATAAAGAAATTTAAATACTTATGTGGTTTCCCTGTACATTGATAAATGAATGTCTTTTTTTTATTTTGGGGTTATTGAATAAACTTTGGTTTTCATTTCCTTGGAAAAGTTTCACCAGAATTCATAATAAAAACTTGTTAAAAATGCACATGGATATGCATGTTTATATTTTCCGTAGAGTTTTCTTGACTTCAGTTGAAGTAAAAAGGGCGAATGATATAAACAAATGGCTTTCGAACAGGTCGTTAGTTTATGGTTTACTTCAGTGCATATTTGGCATTGGTTATATTTAGAAATATAAGAAACATACAATTCTTAAGAAGAAAATAGATTTTGTTTAATTTCTACAGAAAAAAAAAACACTAAGGAGTAGAAAAACTGTTTGTCCTTTGAAGGTAAAATTAGGGATTGATTATCAAAGGGCACACCAGGGAAAAATTTCAGCATCACTCTGTCGAAATCACTTTAGCGATCGAACGAAAGATGCTAACCAATTTAATTTTGCACAGATATTTCTTATTAATATAGAGTTTTGGGTATTTCAAATGGGCCATACGGGTTCAGACTTGGATAAAGTCCCCATTGATTTCGGTGGAGGGGACCATCTCACTGTGGCTCCAAATCGAAATAAAATGTATTGTAATTTAGCTTTAGAGATTTTTTTTTTGAGGTTTCCCTTAATTATAGCCACCACCGAAGGATGGGGGTATATTCAATTTGTCATTCCGTTAGCAACACATCGAAAGATCCATTTCCGACCCTATAAAGTATATACATTCTTGATCAGCGAAAAATCCAAGACGATCTAGCCATGTCCATCCGTCTGTCTGTTGAAATCACGCTACAGTCTATAACAAGTAAAAAGGCGTTAAGTTCGGCCGGGCCGAACTTTGGATACCCACCACTTCGGGCATATATGTTTTTTTTTTTTTTTTTTATTTATTTTCATTACAACTGAGTTACACTCATCTAGTAATTTTAAGATAGCGTATAGATAAATAATACAAACTAGAGAATTTAGCCTAGTTCGAATTCATTTTGTGGAAATAGTTCAGTAACTACATCCTAGTTCTTGGGATTTAGGGCCTCTTAAGGGACTAGATCCATTGGTATAGTTCTTTGAAGTCTTCTGGTGGTTGGATAGTTTCGAACAATATTATTTAAGTCAGAGTTAACGTGACTATGTAACTTGTTCGCATGTTTCAGGGCGTGAATGGATATTTCCTCTGATATTGTCCTCACTCTCAAGTCTCTGTGCAGATCGGTGTTTCGTATGTACCAAGGTGCATTAGCAATGGTACGAAGGATTAAATTTTGGGTTTTTTGAATCTTTTCTACTTCATTCTTGGCAGCGCAACCCCAAAGTTGTATTCCGTAGGTCCATATTGGTTTAATCATTTGATTATACAAAAGAAGTTTGTTTTGAATCGATATTCTATTGTCCACTAGCATCCAGTACAGCTCTGAGAATTTTATTTTTATTTCCTTATTTTTTTTCTTCACGTGCTCTTTCCATTTAATTTTAGTGTCTAGGGTCATTCCCAAATATTTTGCTGTGTTTGCGAATGGTATTACTTTACCATTTAGATATAATGGTAAATAACGAAGCTCTTTGTTTGTGAAAAGTATGTGGATTGACTTGTTTTCATTTAGATTCATCCTCCATTTGTTTATCCAAAGTAAAATGTCCGACAGAGCTGCTTGAAGTTTATTTGTAGCTTCAATTTCACTATTGGCAGTCGTAAGAATTGCAGTGTCATCGGCAAATGTTGCAATTGTTGCATCAGGCGGGTTTGGTATATCTCTGGTGTAAAGAAGGTATAAAACAGGGCCTAGGACACTCCCCTGAGGTACTCCAGCCTTTATTGGTTTCAGTTTTGAATAATTATTTTCTATTTTTACTCGAAAGTGTCTGTTGGTTAAGTATGATTCCAAGATTTCATAAAATTCCTTTGGGAGATCGTTATGAAGTTTGGTTAAGAGCCCTTGGTGCCAAACTTTGTCAAATGCTTGTCCCACGTCTAAAAACACGGCAGAGCAGACGAGTTTGTTTTCAATGGCTCTTTCGGCTATATCAACTATTCGGTGAACTTGTTGTATAGTTGAATGATTATTTCGGAATCCAAACTGATGGTCAGGTATGAGAAGCCTACTTGTTAATAAGGGACGCAATCTTTTTAATAGCAACTTTTCAAATATCTTTGACATAACCGGTAGTAGCGATATCGGACGGTATGATGTTATTTCATGATCAGGTTTTCCAGGTTTCTTGATTACGATAACTTCTGCAACTTTCCATTCTAATGGAACATGTCGCAGACGAAAACATGCATTTATTATAAATAAAAGCTTTTTAACAGCTATATGTGGAAGCTTTTTAAGTATTTTGGTTGTTATTAAGTCATAACCTGGAGATTTCTTAGCGCTCAGATCTTTGGCGATGAGATTTTCTAGCTCTTTAATTGTAGCTGGTTTAATGACTTGGTTGTCACATTTTTCTAATTTATAAGTTTCTTCATTGTCAGACCTACATTCAAGTGGTTTAAATATGTTGCTAAAATAATTTGCAAACAAATCTACTTTTTCTTCGGCTTTTTTTACCCATGATCCATCTACATTTTTAAGTGGTGGAATGGTTGGGGAAGCTTGATTTAATTGCCGCGTGGCCTTCCATAGATTGTAGTTGGTTTCTTTGGTTGCTGTTAGGTTTCCTAAGTATCTAGACATAGCCTTATTTTTTGACTCCTGTGTGATGCGTTTGAGTTCATTAACAAGCCTGTTCAATGTTCTTTTATTTTCGATTGTTCTTTCTCTTTGCCATTTCTTCCTAGCTTTTCTTTTCTTCGATAAAAGGTCTCTAATTTCCTTCGGATATGTGCCAGTAGTGTTGGTATGACTTGTAGTAGGAGTACTTTCCCATGCAGACGTTTGTATTGCGTTGATGAAGCTTGTCAACTCTTCATCAATTTGATCTTTGGTTCTAAGGGGAATCTTTAGTTCAATTTTCTCAGACAATATATATTTGAAAAATTGCCAGTTAGTACGATTATTCGAGAGAAAACTTGGAGTTTCTTTTTCGATAAAATTATCACTGACGGTCATTATCACTGCAGAATGATCCGATGATGATAATGCAGCTGTGTTCTCAATGTAAATAAAGTTTTTAGGTATATTTTTAGTAACAAAAAAATCAATTAAATCTGGAATACGTTGCTCATTCGATGGCCAATACGTAGGCTCGTTTCCTGAATATATCTCACATTTTAGAGCTCTGCATGCTTTGTGAAGTTGGTGTCCTTTGGGTGTAGTTAATCTAGAACCCCAGAGTTTGTTTTTAGCATTGAAATCTCCTCCTAATATAAAGTGATTTTGAAAACCTTTTAAAACTTCAATGTAGTGTTCGCTTTTAATGTTATGCCTTGGAGGTGAATAGATAGCACATATTTTAAAGGTCTTATTATTTTTTAAGCTCACTGATACACATGCAATTTGAAACATTTCATTCTCTATTTTCTCTTCTTCTTGGTGTTCAATATTATTTTTGATTATTATTGAGGCTCCTCCTCTCGGTCTTTGGGAAGGATGAACTGCATTATAAATCATGTACCCTTTGACACTGACATGTGTATGTCTAGTCAGATGGCTTTCTGAGATTAATAATATATCAATTTTGTGGTCGTTGAGAAAATATTCTATTTCATTGATGCGGCTCACTAAGCCATTACAGTTCCATGTTGTTATTCGCAGAGTAGCCATTATTGTGGGACTATATTTTGCGCGTTTATTATGATAGCGTTTATTTTATCTATTAATTTTTCATTTAATACCGCTTGATCATCCAAACGGCGATTAATTTTTTGCATATTTTTTAGGATTTCGTTTAAGATCAATGAATTATCTGTTGCATTTTGTGCGTTGTTTGGGCTCAAAGCCTCTGCAAAAGTTTTTGGTTGCATGTTTTGCCGGTTCATTCCTTGAAATGGTTGTTGGACACGTGCTTGTTGGAGTCTTTGGAAGGTTTGGTTTTGATATTGAGGTTGTAGCAATTGGTGGTCTCTTGTACGTGTTCCCAGTGGTTCTTCGTTATCCTGAATTTTTCTTGTTCCCTCTTTCATGAGTCTAGTTTTATTTCTCATTTTTTGCAGTTCCTTTGCCACTTCGCAACCTCTATAGCTGGCTGGGTGGTTACCTTTACAGTTAATACATTTTGGAACTATTGTTTTAGGCTTTTCACAGTTTTCTGTGTCGTGTTTACCAGCACATTTAACACATCTCGCCTCCTTTTGGCAATATCGTTTAGTATGATTGAATCCCTGGCACCTTTTGCACTGCGGAATTAATCTCGTTTGTGCACGTACCGCTTCTACTTTAACTCTTAAGTTGAGAATGCTAGTAATTTTAAAGATATTTTCCATGTTATCATCTCTGTGGAAAGTGACTCGAAATATAGGCAGTTTTCTGTATGTATAAGAGTTGCTTTCTTCTTTTCTCTCTTTCTTTAAAATGTTAACTGCATCAAGGGGATTGAAGCCTTTGTTTTGAAGATCTTCTATGATGTCTTCTTTAGTGCATGTATGGTGGAGGCCTCTTATAATTACTTTGTTTGGCCTCTCTGTTTTATTTTCATATGTGTACCATTCGAATTTCATTGAATTTAATGTTGCTGATAAGTTTCTGTACCCTGTTGAGTCAGAAGTGTTAATTTTCCACACATTATTGTTCAAAGAAGTAATAGTAACATTTTGGACATTTGCAGATTTTAGAATGTTTTTTATTCCTTCATAGCTAGTTACTCCTACAACATTAATTGGAGGAGGTTTATCAACCCATCCTTGTTTCACTGCGTTTTGTTTATTTATATTGTTGTTTTCACTATTAGTTTTAGGTGGGTTGTATTGTTTATTACCTTGGTCTTGGTTGACTTTGTTAGCAGTTGATCTGTTCTTTTTTGACCTCTGGACGATCCAATTAGTTTCCCTTTCTAGTTCCTCTTCATCTGTTACATATTGATGAGCATTTACATTCACGTTTTGTTCCTCTTCGGAGTTTTGATCATAGTTTACGATGTTTTCATCAACCATGGAAGCGCTATCACTATATCTTTCATGTTGAAAATCGTTATTGGAATGCAATTGTTCTTTAAGGGCAATGTTTTCGTGCTTCAAATGTTGTAGTTCAGCAAGAATGTTATCAATAGAATGCTGCATTTCATGAATTTGCTGCTTTAACATAGTGTTTTCATTCTGAATAATCTGTATTCTATTACCTCGTAAAGGCGTTCCTCCGCCAGGAGGCGGGTTATTAAAACTCATTTTAAATTTTAAATACAGTGACCGTTAATAACAGGGTGACTATATGTATATTTTCTTTAAAGTCATGAACACCACCACAGTTGTTTGAACTATATGTAAACAACCTTTCATCAAAATCCAGTGAAAATTGCATACCTTATTTCCCATAGAAATTAAATCGAAATATGATCCGATTTGGACCAAATACTAATAAGTACAAGTCATTTTTCAATTGTGTATAACAAAATATTGGTCTTTTTAGTAGCTATATCTAAAAATAAACCGATCTGAACCATATAGAGCATGGATGGCGAAAAGCCTAACATAAGTCAATGACTTAAATTCTAGTTAAATCAAATTATAAATGCGTCTTTTTTGGGGCCAAGACCTTAAATCGAGATATCGGTCTATATGGCAGCTATATCCAAATCTTGATCGATCTGAGTGAAATTGAAGAAGGATGACCCAAATAGCGGCGACATCAGACAATAAATGGGTTTTTTCTGGCCCCAAAACCTAAAACCCAGAGATCGGTTTATATGGCAGCTATATCCAAATCTTAACCGATCTTTGGCATAGTGCAGAACTATGCCAAGGGGTTTAACCTAACTCAATGTCCCAAATTTCGGCGATATCGGACAATAAATGCGCCTTTAATGGACCTAAGACCCTAAATCGGAGGACCGGTTTATATGACAGCTATACCCAAATCTGGACCGATCTGAGCCAAATTGACGAAGGATGTCGAAGGGCCAAATATAACTCACTGTCCCAAATTTCGGCGACATCGGATAATAAATGTGCCTTTTGTGCGCAAAAAACCTTAAATCGAGAGATCGGTCTATATGGCGGCTATATCCAAATCAGAATCGCTCTGGGCCAAACTGACGAAGGATGAAATCACGCTACAGTCTTCAAAAATAGAGATATTGAGCTGAAACTTTGCACAGATTTTTTTTTGTCCATAAGCAGGATAAGTTTGAAGATGGGCTATATCGAACTATGTCTTGATATAGCCCCCATAAAGACCGATCCGCCCATTTCGGGTCTTAGGCCCATAAAAGCCAGATTTCCAGATTTAGATATAGCTGCCATTGATGTAATGTCTCGATGTAATGTTTTTGGCTCATAAAAGCCACATTTATTATCCGATTCCGCCGAATTTCGGGACAATGAGTTGTGTTAGGCCCCTCGATATCTTTCTGCAATTTGGTCCAGATCGGTCCAGATTTGGATATAGCTGCCATATAGACCGATCTCCCGATTTAAGATCTCAGGCCCATTAAAGTCGCATTTATTTTCCGATTTCGCCGAAATTTGGGACAGTCCCAGATCGATCCAGATTTGGATATAGCTGCCATAGGGACCAACCTCTCGATGTAATGTTTTTGGCCCATAAAAGGCGCATTTATTGTCCGATTTTCCCAAAATTTGGGGTAATGCGTTGAATTTGGCCCTTCGAAATCCTTCTTCAATTTGGCCAGGATCTGTCCAGATTTGTTACATATAGACTGATCTCTCGATTTAAGGTCATGGGCCCATAAAAGACGCATTTATTGCCCGATGCGCCGAAAATTGGGAAAGTGAGTTAAGTTGAGACCTTCGACATATATACACAATTTGGCCTAGATCGGTCCAGATTTGAATATAGCTGCCATATACACCGATATCTCAATTTGATATTGGGCCCAAAAAGGCTCATTTATTTTCCGGTTTTGCTGAAATTTGGGACAGTTAGTTGTGTTAAGCCCTTCGACATCCTACTTTAATTTGGTCCAGATCGATGCAGAATTAGATATAGCTGTCATAAATGTGGCCCATAAAAACCACATTTATTATAAAATTTTACTGAAATTTGCGACAGTGAGTTGTGTTAGCACCTTCGACATTCTTCTTTAATTTGGCCTAGATCGATCCAGATTTGAATATCGCTGCCATATAGACCGATGTATCGATTTAATGTCTTGAAACTATAGAAGGGGTATTTATTGTCTGATTCTGCCAAAATTTGCGACAGTGCCCTTCGACATCCTTCTTCAATTTGGCCCAGATCGGTCCAGATTTGGATATTGCTGCCATAGAGACCGTTCTCACGATTTAAGGTATTGGGCCCATTAAACGCGCATTTATTGTCCGATGTCACCGAAAATTGAAACAGTGAGCTAAGTTGAGATCTTCGACATATTTCTGCAAATTGGCCTAGATCGGTCCAGATTTAGATATAGCTGACATATAGACCGATCTCGAGATTTATAATGTTTGCCCCATAAAAAGCGCTTTTATAATCCGATTTCGCTCAAATCTGACATTAGGCTTTTTGACATCCGTGTCGTACATGGTTCAGATCGGCCTATATGTGGATACAACTACCAAAAAACCAATATATTGTTCTCCAAATTGAACAATGACATCCACTTAATAGACCACTAAATGGCCGTGCCGAATGTCTGTCGAAAGCACGCTAACTTTCGAATGATTAAAGCTAGCCGATTGAAATTTTGCACAAATATTTCTTATTAGTGTAGGTCGGTTAGGATTGAAAATGGGCTATATCGGTCCTCGTTTTGATATAGCTGCCATATAAACCGATCTGGGATCTTAACTTCTTGAGCCACTAGAGCTGAAATTTAGCATGAAATTTGTTATGACTTTCAACAATTGTGTTAAGAATGGTTCAAATCGATCCATAATCGGATATAGATGCCATATAGATCAGGGATCTTGACTTCTTGAGCCACTAGAGAGATAAATTCCTATCCGATTTGGCTGAAATTTTGCATGGCGTGTTTTGTTATGACTTTCAACAAATGTGGCTTGATTTGTTGAGCCGCTATAGGAAGCAATTCCTATCCGATTTGGCTGGCGTGTTTTACAATTCTTTTCTTTTATCCTTTGTTTGCCTAAAAAGAGATACCGGTAAAACAGCTCGACTAATACAATCCATGGTGGAGGGTATATAAGATTCTGCCCGGCCGAACTTAGCACGCTTTTACTTGTTACTTGTAATTTTTTACTTATATTTCAAAACAAAATAACAAAAATCCGTTGAAGAGTCTCAGTATCAGTGGCGGGGTGCAATGATCGCGATTTCGCCCTTTGCTAGAGGGACCGTCAGATTGCGTTGTCACCAAAAAATCACATGCTTCCACCTACTCACTAATTAGTGTGCATTGCAATTATAGAAGCATGTCTTTTTCTTATAGTGCATTAAGAAAAAAGTTAAAATCTAATAGCCGAAATCTCTTCAAAAAGATATCTTTCATCAACAACACACACAAACACATATTACATATTTTTCGAGGTGCAGTAAGTGCATTCATTCGTTTTTTCCCTTTTTAGTTTTGTCACAAAAATTATTTCATTTTGTTGTTGAATTAACCAGCTTAACCGCAGCAATTGTGGTGTGTATCAGGGGCATGCTGCGATGACCGCAGTTTCGCCCTTTGCCAGAGGGCTCATCCGATTGCGACGCCATCAAAAGATTGCATGTTTCAACCTACTCACTAAGCAGTGAGCAATGCAATGGTAGAAGTATGCCTTTCGAATGAAACTTTGGGTTTTGTAATTCAACATTTTCTTATAGCGCAAATTACAATACATTAAAAATTTTTATTAGTTTTTGATGTAATAGATTTCCCAAAATATTTGCTTCCCCATTAAATTGCTTATCTTAGAATAAATCCTTGCATAATGAGATTTCTTACATATTTCAAGAATTTCATAATTCCCCTAAGCATTTTCCTCCTGAGGATTTGAAAAATTTACGATCTTAGAATAGAAAGTTTATTTTATTTTACTGTATAAAGTTTCAAGTGTAAATTTTAATAGTTTTTTTATATTCAATAAACAAGAAGAATTATAAATGTCTCGATTTTAATCGTAGAGAAGGCGAATCTCTGCAAAAATTGCACCGATCTAATTGTCTCAATAATAAAGGGCTATATTTCCAATATATCCAGCAAAATTTGGCCAAAAAATTTTCTAAGTTTTCTTGCAATCCTCCTTTTCCCCAATCCTTCCATATTTAGCTTTCCTTTACAAATCTGTTTGAATGAAAATATTTCATTAAAAGAAAAGAAAATAAATTATAGTTCCTTTTCACGACCGTCATTTGCAGTAATCTCTTTCAGGCTTTATATGGCCTCTAATTAACTTTCGCCAAAGAAAACCCAAAGTTCTTTTGATAAATCATAGAAAATTTTCTAAGAAAAGGCAGGAATAACATTTACAACCATTTAACGTGACACTTTCACGGTCTTACAACATCTGAAGGTAATAAAATGTAAATATTTTAAATGCTACACACACATAGTACTGACACGTGTCTATGCAAGTAGGAGTACTTGGGCCAAAGCAGCGATTGGCTTCCGAGATAGATATAACAAGTAAAAGCGTGCTAAGTTCGGCCGGGCCGAATCTTATATACCCTCCACCATGGATCGCATTTGTCGAGTTCTTTTCCCGGCATCTCTTCTTAGGCAAAAAAGGATATAAGAAAAGAGTTGCTCTGCTATTAAAACGATATCAAGATATGGTCCGGTTTGGACGACAATTAAATTATATGTTGGAGACCTGTGTAAAATTTCAGCCAATTTGTATAAGAATTGCGCCCATTGGGGCTCACGAAGTAAAATAGAGAGAACGATTTATATGGGATCTGAATCGGGCTATAGACCGATTTATACCATAATAAACACGTTTGTTGATGGTCATGAGGGGATCCGTCGTACAAAATTTCAGGCATATCGGATAATAATTGCGACCTCTAGGGGTCAAGAAGTCAAGATCCCAGATCGGTTTATATGGCAGCTATATCGGGTTATGAACCGATTTGAACCTTATTTGACACAGTTGTTGAAAGTAAAAATAAAATACGTCATGCAAAATTTCAGCCAAATCGGATAGGAATTGCGCCCTCTAAAAGCTCAAGAAGTCAAATCCCCAGATCTGTTTATATGACAGCTATATCAGGTTATCGACCGATTTCAACCATACTTGGCACAGTTGTTGGATATCATAACGAAATACTTCGTGCAAAAATTCATTCAAATCGGAGAAGAATTGTGCCCTCTAGAGGCTCAAGAAGTCAAGACCCCAGATCGGTTTATATGGCAGCTATATCAGGTTATGAACCGATTTAAACCATACTTAGCACAGTTGTTGGATATAACAACAAAACACGTCGTGCGAAATTCCATTCCATTCGGATAAGAATTGCGCCCTCTAGAGGCTCAAGAAGTCAAGACCCAAGATCGGTTTATATGGCAGCTATATCAGGTTATGGGCCGATTTGAACCATACTTGGCACAGTTGTTGGATATCATAACAAAACACGTCGTGCACAATTTCATTCTGATCGGATAAGAATTGTGCACGCTAGAGGCTCAAGAAATCAAGACCCAAGATCGGTTTATATGGCAGCTATATCAGGTTATGGGCCGATTTGAACCATACTTGGCACAGTTGTTGGATATCATAACAAAACACGTCGTGCGAAATTCCATTCCATTCGGATAAGAATTGCGCCCTCTAGAGGCTCAAGAAGTCAAGACCCAAGATCGGTTTATATGGCAGCTATATCAGGTTATGGGCCGATTTGAACCATACTTGGCACAGTTGTTGGATATCATAACAAAACACGTCGTGCAAAAATTCATTCCTATCGGATAAGAATTGCGCCCTCTAGAGGCTCAAGAAGTCAAGACCCAAGATCGGTTTATATGACAGCTATATAAGGTTATGGACCGATTTGAACCATACTTGGCACAGTTGTTGGATATAATAACAAAACACGACGTGCAAAATTTCATTCTGATCGGGTAAGAATTGCGCACGCTAGAGGCTCAAGAAGTCAAGACCCAAGATCGGTTTATATGGCAGCTATATCAGGTTATGGACCGATTTGAACTATACTTGGCGCAGTTGTTGGATATCATAACAAAACACGTCGTGCAAAAATTCATTCCAATCGGATAAGAATTGCGCACTCTAGAGGCTCAAGAAGTCAAGACCCAAGATCGGTTTATATGGCAGCTATATCAAAACATGGACCGATATGGCCCATTTACAATACCAACCGACCTACACTAATAAGAAGTATTTGTGCAAAATTTCAAGCGGCTATCTTTACTCCTTCGGAAGTTAGCGTGCTTTCGACAGACAGACGGACGGACGGACGGACGGACGGACGGACGGACGGACGGACGGACGGACGGACAGACGGACGGACATGGCTAGATCGACATAAAATTTCACGACGATCAAGAATATATATACTTTATGGGGTCTTAGACGAATATTTCGAGTAGTTACAAACAGAATGACGATATTAGTATACCCCCCATCTTATGGTGGAGGGTATAAAAACCAAACACAGTAAAAGCCCATTTAATGCGGCCAAGTCGATCTTTGAATACCCAACAGTAGCTTAGTTTATATTAGGTTAGGTTAGGTTATGGATAGCATAGGATAGAATAGGATAGGAGCGGATAGGATAGGATATAATAGGATAGGATAGGATATAATAGGATAGGAGCGGATAGGATAGGATATAATAGGATAGGATAGGATATAATAGGACAGGCTAGGATAGAATAGGATAGGATAGGATAGGATAGGATAGGATAGGATAGGATAGGATAGGATAGGATAGGATAGGATAGGATAGGATAGGATAGGATAGGATAGGATAGGATAGGATAGGATAGGATAGGATAGGATAGGATAGGATAGGATAGGATAGGATAGGATAGGATAGGATAGGATAGGATAGGATAGGATAGGATAGGTTAGGATAGGATAGGTTAGGATAGAAGAGGATAGGAAAGGATAGGATAGGATAGGATAGGATAGGATAGGATAGGATAGGATAGGATAGGATAGGATAGGATAGGATAGGATAGGATAGGATAGGATAGGATAGGATAGGATAGGATAGGATAGGATAGGATATGATAGGATAGAATAGGATAGATAGGATAGATAGGATAGATAGGATAGGATTGGATAGGATTGGATAGGATTGGATAGGATTGGATAGGATTGGATAGGATTGGATAGGATTGGATAGGATTGGATAGGATTGGATAGGATTGGATAGGATTGGATAGGATTGGATAGGATTGGATAGGATTGGATAGGATTGGATAGGATTGGATAGGATGGGATAGGATTGGATAGGATTGGATAGGATTGGATAGGATTGGATAGGATAGGATAGGATAGGATAGGAAAGGATACGATAGGATAGGATAGGATAGGATTGGATAGGATAGGATAGGATAGGATAGGATAGGATAGGATAGGATAGGATAGGATAGGATAGGATAGGATAAGATAGGATTGGATTGGATATGATAGGATAGGATAGGATAGTATAGGATAGTATAGGATAGGATAGGATAGGATAGGATAGGATAGGATAGGATAGGATAGGATAGGATAGGATAGGATAGGATAGGATAGGATAGGATAGGATAGGATAGGATAGGATAGGATAGGATAGGATAGGATAGGATAGGATAGGATAGGATAGGATAGGATAGGATAGGATAGGATAGGATAGGATAGGATAGGATAGGATAGGATAGGATAGGATAGGATAGGATAGGATAGGATAGGATAGGATAGGATAGGATAGGATAGGATAGGATAAGATAGGATAGGTTAGGATAGGATAGGATAGGATAGGATAGGATAGGATAGGATAGGATAGGATAGGATAAGATAGGTTGGGTTGGGTTGGAAAGAGGGTGTATATGTATATCAATCTGCCCATGCCACTATAGATATACAACTTAGCCAGTAAACGGCCTATTTTTTATTTATGTGGATGATTTTTGAAAAGAGAAATTGTTGAATAATTGGGGATTCTAAGGGATTGTAGGCCACCGTAGCGCAGAGGTTTGCCTGACCGCCTATGACGCTAAACGCCTGGGTTCGAATCCTGGCGAGACCACCAGAAAACAACTGGCAACATTTGTGAGGTACTATGCCATGCAAAACTTCTCTCCAAAGAGGTATGGCACTGTACCACGCCGTTAGGACTCGGCTATAAAAAGGAGACCCCTCATCATTGATATGTGAGAAATTTGGCCTTTGGTGGAATGTTCATGGGCAAAATTTGCATTTTCAAGGGCTCAAAAAACAAATCAGGGAATAGTTTATATAGTAAACTAGCCGATCCGGGCCCGCTCCTCTGCTCCTTCTTTAACTCTCTAAAATTTTATCTTTTAAAAGTGGCCCACTTCACCCTGAATGTAAATACCGAACTCGTGCCATTGTAGTATATGTCCGTCTATGACGCTGAATTGTCGTGATTTGGTCTATATAATCATTTGGCGAGTTTTGGGCGGCCCCGGAGGCACCAGACTACAACATTAGGTTGCCGTACCGATTTTGCATAAGTAAACTCGTAGTCTTATGTGTCCCGTTATGACACCAAAAGCTATACTGACCTCCTTCTTACTACCTTTCAGTAATAGCCTCGTCCATTCACGATTCACGATGCCATCCTTCGTTAGGGCTTTAATCTCCTTCTTAAACTCCTTGGGGACTGTAAGAATGCAAAAAAAAAAATTTCGAACGAACTACATCCGAGTTCTGGTGTTTTTAAAAATTAGGGTAAGGATAAGTTCTTTTTAGGGGATCGATGGCAGCTCAAACATTTCAACTCAAATATGGATATCAAATTCGTGCAACCCTCCCAAATCCCTTTAATTTGAGTCCCATATTGTCATGTT
>NW_026739183.1:0-6000 GCF_963082655.1 Stomoxys calcitrans | reverse complement strand
ATATGGGTGGCGTTATTGGGGTAAGGGGAAGGGTCCGCCTCCACCCGATATCTAAAAATTATATAACCTATGTTTCCTTCCAGACAAACGTACATAATCTATGAAAATTCTAAGAAAATCGGTTTATCCCAGTATCATATAGTCATAATGGGTCTAATGGAGTTTTTGAGGGTTGGCATGACCCCCTATACTTCGATCTGATTTTGTAGGCCAAATTCGAAATCAACTCCCGAATACCTTTCATTTGAGCCCCATATTGAAATGAACTTCCAATAGTCTGTGGGGGGGAAGTTTTGGGGTTAGGGCGTCCCGATGGGTACTTAGACTCAAATTTTAATACCATATTCGTATTCTACTCTCCAATACCTTTCATTTGATGCCTATATTATCCCGATCGGTCCACTTTTGATTTGAGGTTGTGTTTTTGGCATAAGGAGGAGGGTGCGTTCCCCTTCCGATACCGAAAATTATATAGCCTATGTTACCTTCCAGACCAACCTGCAGAATATGCGAAAATTTCGAGAAAATCGGTTCTGATTTTATATGCCAAATTCGAAATCAACTCTCGAATATCTTTCATTTGAGCCCCACATTGAAATGAACGTCCAATATATCTGTTTAGGAGAGTTATGGGGTTGGGGCGTCCCGATGGGTACTTAGACTTAAATTTTAATACAATATTCGTATTCTACTCTCGAATACCTTTCACTTGATACATATATTGTCCCGATCGGTCCACTATTGATTTGGAGTTGTGTTTTTGGCATAAGGGGGAGGGCCCGTCCCCCTTCCGATACCGAAAATTATACAGCCTATGTTTCCTTCCAGACCAACCTACACAATATGCGAAAATTTCGAGAAAATTGGTTCTGCCGTTTTTCAGTCTATTCGGCTACACACAAACCGAGACCCATATATCAGTGATTGGCTAATGTACCCATTTTGGGCGTTTTTGTGGGGGTGGGGTGACCCCCTATACTTCGACAGAATTTGCATACCAGATTCGTTATCTACTCCCGCATACTTTTCATTTGATACCCATATTGCCCTTTTCGGTCCACTTTTGATTTTGGGTGGTGTTTTTGGGGTAACGGTGGAGAGTCCGCCCCCTTCCGTTCTAAAAAAATTATAAAGCCTATTCCTACTTCCTGGCCCTATTTGTAATCTACTCCCGAATATCTTTCATTTGAGTCCCATATTGTCATTATCGTCAAATAAACCTATTTAAAGGGGTTTTGGGACAGGGGCGGCCCCCCAGGTACTTGGAGCCTTCCTTTTTTATGAAATTCGTACTCTACTCTTGATTAGCTTTCATTTGAATCCCATATTGTCCCGATTGGTCCAATTTTATTTTTGGGAAGTACTTTTGAGGTAGGGGGAGGGTCCGCCCCCCTCCCGATATCAAAAAATAATATAGCCTATGTTTCCTTCCAGACCAACCCACAGAATTTGTGAAAATTTCGAGGCCGATTCAGCTGTTTTTGAGTCTATACAGAACAAACAAACCGATAAATAAACACAAATTGAATTTTATTTATAAGATTACCGCAAATCGGACGAACATATATACGGGAGCTATATCCAAATCTGAACCGATTTCTATGAAATATCGAAATATCGAGGGTCATAATAAAATTCTTCCTGCCATATTTCGAGAGAATCGGTTAACAAATGGACATTTTGTTGCAGTATTACTGAAAATCGGACGTATATATGGGACCTATATCCAAATCTGAACCGATTTTTTCCAATTTCAATAGGCTACGTCTCTAGGTCGAAGAACAAATTTGAAGACAATCGGATGAAAGTTGCGACCTGTAGTTTGTACACAATTTTACATGGACAGACGGACAGACAGACGGACAGACAGACAGACGGACAGACAGACGGACAGACAGACGGACAGACAGACGGACAGACAGACGGACAGACAGACGGACAGACAGACGGACAGACAGACGGACAGACAGACGGACAGACAGACGGACAGACAGACGGACAGACAGACGGACAGACAGACGGACAGACAGACGGACAGACAGACGGACAGACAGACGGACAGACAGACGGACGGACAGACAGACGGACAGACAGACAGACGGACAGACAGACGGACAGACAGACGGACATACAGACGGACAGACAGACGGACAGACAGACGGACAGACAGACGGACAGACAGACGGACAGACAGACGGACAGACAGACGGACAGACAGACGGACAGACAGACGGACAGACAGACGGACAGACGGACTGACAGACGGACATAGCCAAAACGAATCAGGAAGTGATTCTAAGCCAATTGGATGGGTCTACAAAAAAAGCCTTCTGACTATTCTCTATGATAACCAATTCTTGCCGGCTGTCATAATTGACCTCCCCCTTCTTCTTCTGCCGGTTCCGATCATCGACTAGCAGCCAATCTGCAATTCGAATAAGCCAGTGTGAGAGAAAAAGTAACTCTCCACTGAGTATTTGCACTGCTCCCACACTTTGAATCGCAGAGCAAGGGTACACCAAATATAGAGTGGAAGTAATGCTGGCTGTGCGGTGTGTGCCATTAACTTGGATAAAACCAGGATCTGTGTCCAATTTCAACTCAATATTCTAATTTGTAAAGACTGTAGGCTGGCTACATTTGTGAGGTATCGTGCCATGTTAGAACTTCTATACCAAAAGGTATCGCCATAAAAACGAAGGCCACTTATTTTTGAGCTTAAACTTAAATCGCACTGCCAAAAAAATACAAATATTGCCCATGAACATTCCACTAAAGAACAGGGGCAAACTTCTCACATATCAATGAGTGCAGTCCGATTCAAGTTTAAGGGGCCTCCTTTTTGTAGCTGAGTCCGAACGGCGTGCCGCAGTGCGACACCTCTTTGGAGAGAAGTTTTACATGGCATAGTACCTCACAAATGTTGCCAGCATTAGGAGGGGATAACCAGCGCTGAAAATTTTTTCTAATGGTCTCGCCAGGATTCGAACCCCGACGTTCAGCGTCATAGGCGGACATGCTAACCTCTGCGCTACGGTGGCCTACTAAATCGCACTGCAGTCATTGATTTGAGAGAAGTATACCCCGTTTCTTAATGGAATATTCATGGGAAATTTTGTAGTAAAAGCTGTAGCATTGCAGCCATAGCAGTATGGCCAGACAGACCAACAAACACATCGACTACATAATCTTAGAATTTAATTTTGTAATGCCGCAAATACATATTTCTAAGAGTTACAAACAGCATGACAATATGAATACACCCACCTTCCCATGATGTTTGCTTATTAACAAGGTCTTGTACTGCACGTGGCATCTTGTTTGTACATTTTCTCGTAAACAACTTTTTCTGTAGCCATTTGGCAAAAATCAAAAAAAAATATTCACCTGCGTTTTTTGTGCCTTTTGTGTTGAACAGATTCCGTTTAATTGAAATATCTTTTGGAGCCATTTCACATAAATCCCGAATATTGCATACCACACACACACAGACACACACACACCCACACACACACTCAATTGTTTTCGGTATAAAAGAATAATTAATTGATTGAACACAGTCACAATATCGGAGCGGAAATTAATATTTGATTAAAAAGGCATGCATAAAGTGAATGGATAACTGAAAATGAACAACCCACAGACACATTAGTGACAAATTGAATTTAATGGAAATATAGAGTCATGGCAACAGAGGCAAAAACATGAATAACAAGTAATAAGTGTCTCTTATGGAATGTTCATGGGCAAATTTGCATTTGCAAGTAAAATGGCATTATAGTTGGCAGAGTCAAACTTTAACACATTACCACATTTCGTCAAAATACGGAAATAATGCACCATCTCTGAAACTTTAGGAGATTTATCGAAATATGGCCTTTTCCAAATATCGGCAGATCGGCCTATATGGCAGCTATATCTAAATATAGTCCGATCTGCACCTTCCACTAAGGAACAGGGGCAAACTTCTCACAAATCAATGAGTGAGGGGCCTCTTTCTTATAGCCGAGTCCGAACGGCGTGCCACAGTGCGACACCTCTTTGGAGAGAAGTTTTACATGGCATAGTACCTCACAAATGTTGCCAGCATTAGGAGGGGAAAACTACCGCTGAAAGTTTTCCTGATGGTCTCGCCAGGATTCGAACCCAGGCGTTCAGTGTCATAGGCGGATATACTAACCTCTGCGCTACGGTGACCTTCGTAGGTTAGGTCTCCCCATTGCAACGGATATCGGGAGACCTGAAACTACCCGCTGTTTGAAATTCTAACCATTTCAAATTTCAACGAAATATCTCTTCCCGTTCTCACATGGCATATTTTTTATATCCTCCACCATAGGATGGGGGTATACTAGCTTCGTCATTCTGTTTGTAACTCCTCGAAATTTTCGTCTTAGACCCCATAAAGTATATATATTCTTGATCGTCATGACATTTTTAGTCGTACTAGCCATGTCTGCCTGTCTGTCTGTCGAAAGCAGCGTGCTTTCGATTTGGCTGAAATTTTGCACGACGAGTTTTGTTACGACTTTCAACAACTTTTAAGAATATAAAGCCTATTTCTCCTTCCTGTCCATATTCGCCATCTACTCCCGAACACCTTTCATTTGAGTCCCATATTGTCATGATCGTCTAAAAACCTATTTTAGGGGGTTTTGGGGTTGAGCGGCCCTCCAGATACTTGTGCCCAATTTTTAATATAAAATTCGTACTCTACTCCTGAATACCTTTCATTTGAGTCCCATATTGTCCCGAAAGGTCCACTTTTATTTTTGGGTAGTACTTTTAGGGTAAGGGGGAGGGTCCGCCCCCCTCCCGATATGAAAAAATAATATAGCCTATAGAAAATTTCAAGGTGATCGGTTCAGCCGTTTTGAGTCTATACGAAACAAACAAACAAACACTAATTGAATTTTATATATTGTAGCTGCCATATAAACCGATTTGGGGTCTCCACTTCGTGAGCCACTAGAGGGCGCAATTATTATCCGATTTGGCTGAAATTTTGCATGAGGTGTTTTGTTATGACTTCCAACAAATGTGTTAAGAATAGTTCAAATCGGTCCATAACCTGATATAGCTGCATATAAACCGATCTGGGGTCCTGACTTCTTGAGCACTAGAGGGCGCAATTATTATCCGATTTAGCTGAAATTTAGCATGATGTATTTTCTTATGACATTCAACAACTGTGCTAAGAATAGTTCAAATTGATCCATAACCTGATATAGCTGCCATATAAACCTATCTGGGGTCTTGACTTCTTGAGCCTCTACAAGGAAAAATTCCTATCCGATTTGGCTGAAATTTTGCACTACGAGTTTTGTTACGACTTCCAGCAACTATATTAAGAATGGTTCAAATCGGTCCATAACCTGATATAGCTGCCATATAAACCGATCTGGGGTGGTATAGCCCCCATATAGACCGATCCGCCGATTTGGGTCTTAGGTCCATAAAAGCCACATTTATTATCCGATTTTGCTGAAATTGGGGACAGTGAGTTGTGTTAAGCCAGTCGACATCCTAGTCCAATTCGGCCCAGATCGGTCTAGATATGGATATAGCTGACATATAGACCGATCCGCCGATTTAGGGTCTTAGGCTCGTAAAAGCCACATTTATTATACGAATTTCCGGAATTTTGGACAGTGAATTGTGTTAGGCCCATCGTCATCCTTTTTTAATTTGGCTCAGATCGATCCAGACTTGGATATAGCTGCCATATAGACCGATCCCTCGATTTAAGGTTTTCGGCCAGTAGAAGTCGCATTTATTGTCAGATTTCGCCGAAATTTGAGACAGTGAGTTGTATTAGGACCTTCAACATTCTTCTTCAATTTGGCCCTGATCGGTCCAAATTAGGATATAGCTGCCATATAGACCGATGTCTCGATTTAAGGTTTTGGGCTATAAAAGGCGCAATTATTGTCCGATTTTGACGAAATTTGGGACAGTGAGTTATGTTGGGGCCTTCAATATATTTTTTTTTTTCAACAA
>NW_026739182.1:7500-63899 GCF_963082655.1 Stomoxys calcitrans | reverse complement strand
ATGATGAATATTGCTACATTTTTTTTTCGGTGTATGGAATACATTTTTCTTTTATTCATGTTAAATTAAATTATTAAATTAATTATTAAATTATTATTAATTAAATTAATTAATTAATTAATTAAATTAATTATTAAATTATTATTATTAAATAGAAAAAAAGTTATTACATTTTTTTTTGGTAGCGGCTTTCATCAGCCACCCTGTATATACCCGAGGTGGTGGGTATCCAAAGTTCGGCCCGGCCGAACTTAACGCCTTTTTACTTGTTTTATATTGAAATTATATAATTAAATCTAATTACTGGCTGGCTTCCCCATATATGAAAAACTATATACATATATGACAGCTATATCTAAATCTGTTCCGATTTCTATGAAATTCACCAGTAATATCGAGAGTCGTAAGAACCAGTAATATCGAGAGTCAAAATTTCGAGAGTATCGGTTAAAAAATGAGCACTTTCTTGCAATATTTCTCAAAATCGGACGAACATATGTGAGCTATATCTAAATCTGAACCAATTTCAGCAAACTTCTCAGGTACTGTTGCAGTCGTCGAGAAAAGAGTTTTGCAAAATTTTTGTGACTCCAGGAGTAAAATCAGGCGAAATATATATATATATATATATATATATATATATATATATATATATATATATATATATATATATATATATATATATATATATATATATATATATATATATATATATATATATATATATATATATATATATATATATATATATATATATATATATATAAATGAGAGCTATATCTAAATCTGAACCGATATCATGAAAATTACCAATAATGTTGAGAGTCATTAGAAAATCCTTCCTCCCAAACTTCGAGCGAATCGGGTAACAAATGACTATTATTGCAAATCGGACGAACATATATTTGGGAGCTATATCCAAATTTGAACCGATTTTTTCCAATTTCAATAGGCTTCGTCTCTAGGCAAAAAAAAAATCCCATACCCAATTCGAAGACGATCGGATAAAAATTGCAAGCTGTAGTTTGTACACAAATTAACATGGACAGACGGACAGACAGACAGACAGCAGACAGACAGGCGGACATAGCTAAATCGAATCAGAAAGTGATTCTGAGTCGATCGGTATACTTATCAATGGGTATATCTTTCTTCCTTTTGGGTGTTACAAACTAATTCACTGGAGGGGCTTAACTTAATTTTCTGTCCCAAATTTCGGCAACATTGGACAGAAATGCGCCTTTTATGGGCCCAAAACATTAAAACGAGAGATCGGTCTATATGGCATATATCCATATTCGGACCGATCTGAGTGAAATTGAAAAAGAATGTCGAATGGCCTAACACAACTCACTGTCCCAAATTTCAGCAAAATGGGATAATAAATGTGGCTTTTATGGGCCTAAGACTCTTAATCGGCGGATCAGTCTATATGGCAGCTATATCCAAATCTGGACCGATCTGATCCATATTGACGGAGGTTGTCGGGGGGCCTAACATAACTCACTGTCCCAAATTTCAACAAAATCGGATAATAAATGTAGCTTTTATTGGCCTAAGACCCTAAATCGGCGGATCGGTCTATATGGGAGCTATATCAAGATATAGTCCGATATATTTTACTGTCCCAAATTTCAGCAAAATCGGATAATAAATGCGGCTTTTATGGGCCTAAGACCATAAATCGGATGATCGGTCTATATGGCAGCTATATCCAAATCTGGCCCGATCTGAACCAAATTAAGGAAGGATATTGAGGGGCTTAACGCAACTCACTGTCCCAAATTTCAGCAAAATCTGATAATAAGTGTGGCTTTTATGGGCCTAAGACCCTAAATCGGAGGATCGGTATATAGGGCAGCTATATCCAAATCTGCACCGATCTGAGCCAAATTGATGAAAGTTGTCGATGGGCCTAACACAACTCACTGTCCCGAATTTCAACGAAATCGGATAATAAATGTGGCTTTTATGGGCCTAAGACCTTAAATCGGAGGATCGGTCTATATGGCAGCTATATCCAAATCTGGACCGATCTGAGCCAAATTAACAAAGAATGTCGAAGGGTCTAACATAACTCACTGTCTTAAATTTCAGCAAAATTGCATAATTAATGTGGCTTTTATTGGCCTAAGACCCTAAATCTGCCGATCGGTCTATATGGGGGCTATATCAATATATAGTCCGATATTGCTCATCTTCGGCTTTACCTGCTTATGGACAAAAAAAGAACCTGTGCCAAATTTCAGCTCAATATCTCTTTTTTAAAAGACTGTTGCGTGATTTCAACAGTATGGACAGACGGACGGAAATGTCTAGATCGTCTTAGATTTTTACGCTGATCAAGAATATGTATACTTTATAGGGTCGGAAATGGATACTTCGATGTGTTGCAAACGGAATGACAAAATGAATATACCCCCATCCTTCGGTGGTGGGTATAAAAAGGAAAAAGTTGGGAACTACAACTCTGAGATAGTCAGCAACTTTATTTACCTCGGCACAGCCGTGAACGAAACAAATGATGCCAGTTTCGCAATAAAAGGAAGAATAATATTGGCTAACAGATGCTACTTTGGATTGAGCAAGCAGTTGAGGACCATAGCCTCCGCTCGTCAGACGAAAATCACATTTAACAAGACACTAATACTACCCGTTCTGCAGTATGGCTCCTTGCGAAAGCAGATGAGATAGTACTTGGAATGTTTGAGAGAAAGACGATAACATAGTTTAACTCAAAAAAAATGGATAGGTCATGTTGTCAGAACAAATGAAGAAGCTCCGACAAAGAAGTATTTTGAGTGCGATCATAACAGAATAGGCAAAAAGGGAAGACCAAAACTCCGGTGGAGTGACCAAGTGGAGAAAGACATCTCGAAACAGGGTGTCAGAAACTGGAGAAGGAGGGCAGAAGATCGAGCCGCATGGAAATCTATTCTACGTTCGGCTAGAGGAACAAAGTAAAGTAATAGCATTACGTCTTAAAAAATATTTTTAATTTCTGATCGAGATACCATACAAATAGGTCAACTTTCAACGTAGCCATCGTTAAACACCAATTTGATTTCCTTACCTCATGGAAGACACATTTTTATACCCACCACCATAGGAATGGCGGTTTACTAACCAAGTCATTCCATTTCACGTCGAAATCACGATAGCGATCGAGCGCATAAAGCTAGCCGCTTGAAATTTTGCACAGAAATATCTTTTTGAAGTAGGTCGTTGGGGATTGCAAATGGGCTATATCGGTTCAGATTTGGATATAGCTCCCATATAAACCGATCACGAGATTTGACTTTGCCCCTAGAAACGCAAACATTATCTGATTGGGCTGAAATTTCACATGAAGTGTTACGTTACAAATTCCAACAACTGTGCCAAGTTCGGTTAAAATCGTTCTATAATCTGATATAGTTCCCACATAACTCGATTTCCTATTTGTTATCTTGGGCCCCTGTAGTCCGAAATTATTGTCCGATTTGGGAAAAATTTAGAAGGGGTATTCTGTTACGACTTTCAACAACTGTGCCAAGTACGGTCAAAATCGTTCTTGAAACTTATGTAGCTCTCATACAAACCGATCTCTCGATAATCCTGGTTCGGTTCCTAGAAGCTTTAATTTTTGCCTTTCATTTGTTACGCAGAGTAAAATTTTGTCTTTCAACTAATTTTATTTTGTGTCAGTTTGACGCAGTATCCATGGTGGTCGGTTTCAGAGATTCGGCCCGGCCGAAATTAATATGTTTTTACTTGTTTGACGCTGAAATTAGGCGGGAATAGGATATCTTAACAAAACTGTCTTATTCACCAATTCACCACTTTTCTATTACATATCCGGTCTGCTACTATATCAGTGACCCCGACGCTTGCAAAAGGAAGTCCTTACTCCTTAAGAATTTTTACTCATAAAGCGTTTTGCATTTACACGTAAGATAAGTATTTTCCAACTTCGAAGAAATTTATTATGTTTAAATTTTTGGTCCGAAATGAATTGGCTTAGTCGTTTAAATTTCCCATTACTCAGCTCATTTTTCCAATTTTACAAACTATGTCCTTGCATAATGAACATCAATATATTTGATGTGAATAAAAAACATTCCCCACAATGTTGACCATGACACATAAGCAACAATGTGTGTCATACAGAAAGATGGGATGCAGGCAAGCCCAATGTTATTATTCAAATATTTTCATTTTGAAATTTCATTTTTAAAATTCGGTAGATATTGTTCTGACCCCATTAGAATTGTAAATAGCACACATACATATATACAAATTTCAAATTTGAGTGCTAGGAGTCAAATACACACAATTATTTTACCACATATTTAAGAACACAGTCTGCTATTTCTATTTTGAGAAAATTAAATGGTTAAAGTCGGTAGCCATAGCTTATACTTTTGTTTTATAAATTTATTCAAATTTGTTATTATAATAAAGATTTTAAATAAATAAATAAAAACAAGTAAAAGCGTGCTAAGTTCGGCCGGGCCGAATCTTATATACCCTCCACCATGGATCGCATTTGTCGAGTTCTTTTCCCGGCATCTCTTCTTAGGCAAAAAAGGATATAAGAAAAGAGTTGCTCTGCTATTAAAACGATATCAAGATATGGTCCGGTTCGGACCACAATTAAATTATATGTTGGAGACCTGTGTAAAATTTCAGCCAATTCGTATAAGAATTGCGCCCATTGGGGCTCACGAAGTAAAATAGAGAGAACGATTTATATGGGATCTGTATCGGGCTATAGACCGATTCAGACCATAATAAACAACGTTTGTTGATGGTCATGAGAGGATCCATCGTACAAAATTTCAGGCATATCGGATAATAGTTGCGACCTCTAGGGGTCAAGAAGTCGGTTCGGCAGGGGGGTCAAGAAGTCGGTTCGGCAGGGGGGTCAAGAAGTCGGTTCGGCGGTTTATATGGCAGCTATATCAGGTTATGAACCGATTTGAGCCTTATTTGACACAGTTGTTGAAAGTAAAAATAAAATACGTCATGCAAAATTTCAGCCAAATCGGATAGGAATTGCGCCCTCTAGAAGCTCAAGAAACCAAATCCCCAGATCTGTTTATATGACAGCTATAAAACACGTCGTGCGAAATTCCATTCCAATCGGATAAGAATTGCGCCCTCTAGAGGGTCAAGAAGTCAAGACCCAAGATCGGTTTATATGGTAGCTATATCAGGTTATGGACCGATTTGAACCATACTTGGCACAGTTGTTGGATGTAATAACAAAACACGTCATGCTAAATTTCATTTCAATCGGATAACAATTGCGCACTCTAGAGGCTCAAGAAGTCAAGACCCAAGATCGGTTTATATGGCAGCTATATCAGGTTATGGACCGATTTGAACCATACTTGGCACAGTTGTTGGATATCATAACAAAACACGTCGTGCTAAATTTAATTTCAATCGGATAACAATTGCGCACTCTAGAGGCTCAAGAAGTCAAGACCCAAGATCGGTTTATATGGCAGCTATATCAGGTTATGGACCGATTTGAACCATACTTGGCACAGTTGTTAATATCATAACAAAACACGTCATGCAAAATTTCATTCCAATCGGATAAGAATTGCGCACTCTAGAGGCTCAAGAAGTCAAGACCCAAGATCGGTTTGTATGGCAGCTATATCAAAACATGGACCGATACGGCCCATTTACAATACCATCCGACCTACACTAATAAGAAGTATTTGTGCAAAATTTCAAGCGGCTAGCTTTACTCCTTCGGAAGTTAGCGTGCTTTCGACAGACAGACGGACGGACGGACGGACAGACGGACGGACATGGCTAGATCGACATAAAATGTCACAACGATCAAGAATACATATACTTTATGGGGTCTCAGACGAATATTTCGAGTAGTTACAAACAGAATGACGAAATTAGTATACCCCCCATCTGATGGTGGAGGGTATAAAAATTATGATGAAACATATATGAAATAATGTAGTACAAGTATTTCAGGATAAACGGGTTAATACGAACTATGGTAAGAAAGCATTAAAGTTGGTCAAGATAAAAATACTGAAACTTTACAGAGGGTACAACTAAAATAAAAATACGAAACACAAATGTCTCTCCTAAGACTATACACACAAACTAAAAGCTTATCTAATTGACTCTCTTCATAAAACCCCAGCTTGACTTCTGGAGAGCTAGAAAGCTCGGTTTCATAACCCGTTTGACGGGCCACTTTGATCAACAAACAGTTGTGACCAACCAATGTAATAGTCAGCAAAGTAATTTCTTTAGAATACACAATAGTGAATGGAGGCCACCGTACCGCAGAGGTAAGCATGTCCTATGACGCTGAACGCCCAGGTTCGAATTCTGGCAGGAACATTAAAACATTTTTCAGCGGTGGTATCCCCTCCTAATGCTGGCGACATTTGTGAGGTACTTTGACATGTAAAAACTTCTCCCCAAAGAGGTGTCGCTCTGCGCCACGCCGTTTGGAATGGGCCATAAAAAGTAGGTCCCTTATTATTGAGCTTAAAATTGAAACGGACAGCACTCATTGAATTGTGAGAAGTTAGCCACAGTTCCTGAATGGAATATTCATGGGAAAATTTGCATTACTTTGTGGTGAATATAACTAGTCTTAAAATATAAATACCAACTTTTATAATTGCTACGTACGCAGAAATATTAAAAATTTAGTTTCATCGTCTATACATCTGTATGACACTTGTTCGTGTATTATGTAGGAGTTATAAGCAACAGTGACCTAACTCGCACAAATTTCAACTCACTGCGAAAGATGGTTTATGGATTTTTTTTTTGCAAATATCTGCCACGTAGACCGAACATCCAAAAGAATTTCTTGATCTTAAAGCTAGTAAAATGGTTAACTTCGGCCGGACCGAATCATGAGAACCAACCACCACGAACTATACTCAAAATCAAAACAAATGAACTTAGTTGAATGCATATGTTTACTTTTTGTACTAAACCTGTGGCAGTTCATCCAAAAATTACGGTTCTTGGGGTCGAAGACGCCTAACGAAGAAATTGGTTTACATGAAATAGACAGATTTGGACTTTACTTGCCAGATGTACCATAAATAAAAGCTTTATGCTAAATTTTCGCCAATTCGGATATCAAATGCGGCTAATAGGGCTCATGAAGTGAAATCATATAGGAAATGCGTGTTCTTCGATCTCAAGAAGTCAAATCGAAGAACCACTTTATACTGAAGCTGCATCCATCCAATGGTGGAGAATAACGACTTTAATATTCGGAAGACTAGGATAGGTAAAGATCCTAATATTGAACCATTATGCATCGCAGCGACAGGAGTCTCAGTGCTGCCTAACGAACAGGGAGCCGATGATGGACCCATCACTTACTCCCAAGAAGCACATTTTCTTAAGATTTGGAAGACTAACATAGGCAATGATCCTAGTATTGAAACATCAGGCAGTACAGGAAATGAAAACTCAATAAAGCCTAACGAATAGGGACCCGATGATGGAACCATTACAGACTTTATAAAGAGTCGGAAGAATTAGGCAAAGAACCTAATACGATTAAATCTGGCAGTGCAGTGACAGGAAAGTCAATACAGTTTAAACAAATAAAAAGGCGTTAAGTTCGGCCGGGGCGAACTTTGAATACCCACCACCTCGGCTACATATGTGAATCACCTTTAATCACAATCCGGTGAAAATTGCATAACTTTTGTCCCATAGTTATATCGAAATATGTTCCGATTTGGACCAAGTACTAATAAGTACAAATCATTGTTCAATTGTGTATAAAAATATTGGTCCTTTTAGTAGCTATAATTAAAAATAAACCGATCTGAATCATATACGACACGGATGTCAAAAAGCCTAATACAATATAAGTCACTGCGTCAAATTTCAGTGAAATCGGAAACCGAAAATTATAAATGCGCAGTTTATGGGGCCAAGACTTTAAATCGAGATATAGGTCTACATGGCAGCTATATCCAAATCTGGACCGATTTGGGATAAGTTGCAGAAAAACGTCGAAGTACCTATCATAACGCACTGTCGCAAATTTCGGCGAAATCGGATAATAAATGCGCCTTTTATGGGCCCAAAACCTTAAATCGAGAGATTGGTCTATATGGCAGAGATATGGCAAATCTGAACCGCTCAGGCCAAATTGATGAATGATGTCGAAGGGCCTAACGCAACTTACTGTCCCAAATTTCAGAAAATCGGATAATAAATGTGGCTTTTATTGGCCTAAGACCCTAAATCGGCCGATCGGTCCGTATGGGGCCTATATAAAGATATAGTCCGATATAGCCCATCTTCGCACTTAACCTGCTTATGGACAAAATAAGAATCTGTATATATATACTTTATAGGGTCGGAAATGGATATTTCGATGTGTTGCAAACGGAATGACAGAATGAATATGCCCCCATCCTTCGGTGGTGGGTACAAATCAATTTCTGTTGTTTGTAGGTTTGTTTGTTTGTTTGTTTGTATATTTGTGTATTTGTGTGTTCCATATAGACTCAGAAACGGCGGAACCGATTTTCCTTGAAATTTTCACAGATGGTGAATAATGATCCCGTGGTAAAAATAGGGTACTACATTTTTTGGAATATGAAAGGCGGGTGGAGCCTCCCCCTTTTTCAGAAACGCCAGATCTCGGAGATAGGTGGTGCAATTTAAGCTAAATTTTGTGTGCTCTCATATAGTACCCCAAAAATAAAAATTTGGTATCCAAATTTCGGATGGGGTACCTAGGGGGCTGCCCCACCCTAAAACCTCCCAAACATATACTTAGACCAATCACGACAATATGGGACTAAAATGAAAGGTTTTTAGGATATGAAAACGTGTATTATATCTAATTGTCGGACTAAGTGCTAGGGGGACCACCCCAAGCCCCAAAACACCCCAAAATCGGACATATATACCGACCATGGCAATATGGGACTCAAATGAAAGGTATTTGCGAGTAGAATACGAATTTGATATCCAAATGTGGGACCACGTTTCTGGGGATCCACCCCTATCCCAAAACACCCCCCAAGCAGGACTTATTTACTGATCATGGCAAAATGGGGCTTAAATAAAAGGTATTTGAGTGTAGAATACGAATCTGATATCCAAATATGGGACCAGCTTAGGGGGCCGTCTCTCACCAAAAAAATCCCCCCAAGGGGAGAAATTTACGAACATAGCAATATGGGGCTCAAATGAAAGGTCTTTGGGAGCAAAGCACGAATTTGATATCAATATTCGGGATAAATGTGTACGGGGCCGCGCCACCCCCACATCACCACCCAAATAGTAAGTATTTTCTGGCTATTACAATATGAGGCTCAAATAAGAGGGTTTTTAAAGTGGAACACGAATCTGATATATATTTTCAAGGCCAACTCACTGAGTGGCCGCCCATCCCCCAAAACACCCCCCAAGCCGGTCATGTTTGCCGACTATGGAAATATGGGGCTCAAATTAAAGGTATGTGGGAGTAGGCCAAGGGGCCAACTGTCTAACGGACGTCCCACCACCATAACAAGCCCCAAATAGGACGTATTTGCTCACCAAGACAATTTGGGTCTTAAAGAGAGGGGAACTAAATATTCATAGTTTTTAGGGCCAATACCCTAAACCGGACATATTTGCTGACTTTTGCAATAATGAGTTTAATTGAGATTAGAAAACGAATTTGATATCCAATTTTGAGGGCAATGGCAATATGGGGTTCAAATAAGTGATATATAGATATATGAGAATAAAACACGTTGATGATATATTTTCCGGGCTTAGTGTTTGGATGTCATGTCAATGTGGAGCTTAAACGAAAGGTTTTAGGGGATAGGAAAAAATTTTCGACCATGCTATTAATATGTGGCTCAAATGAAAGGTATTTGAGATTAGAAAACGAATTTGATAACCTATTTTGGGGCCATGTGTTTGGGGGACGCCTCATCCTGTGAACTCCTCTTAAGCCAATGGCAATATGAGGTTTAAATAATTGGTATTTGAGAGAAGAGCACGACTATGCTGATATTTTTTCAGTGCCAAGTATCTGGGGGACCACCTCTCCCCCGAAAACACCTTTAAATCAGACATCATGAGAATATCGGGCTGAAAAGAAGTATTTTAAGAATGGAGTACACCTTACATCCAAACTTAAATTGTTAGACCCATACAGATCATATGGGATTCAGATAAAGGCACTTATATTGTCAAACTGTTAGTAAAGTTAGCATGGTATTTCACTAAAAGATCTTAAATTGTCGAAAATAAATTTTCCAAGGAATTATGGCTTATGAAATTCAAAGTTTGTGGAAAAATGGAAGAATAGAATAGGACTTAAAAAATGTTTTCAAAATTTTTTCAATTCTCTGTAAAGCATTCATCACAATTCGTAATTTAGTTTTTTTTCGGAAATTTGAAGTTTTGAGAATTTTGTAACCTTTCCAGTGTTCTATCAGATACGTAATTGGTAAAGAACTAGTGCAACAATTCCATAAACGAAGACGATAATTTGACAGGAATCTTAAAAAAAATTGAACTCCAATATCTTAAGAAGTTATAGTTGTTCCAGACATCTATATATTTTAAGAGCTCTGTTTTTGAAGAAAGAATCATGACAATCGGCCTATGAAAGCTTACCTGGCAGCACTTCAAAATTTGAAATGTTAGAAGTGAATTACATTCACGGCCCATGTCAGTCCCTGGACCTACTAGGGTCTCCAAGTTTTGCATAACTATTGGAAACCATCTCCAAGTTTCGTGTAACTATTCTTCTCCGTTCAAATGTTATAGAATTATTCCTCCAAACACTTCTTGGACTTGTCTTGTTTACATTTTTATACCCCCACCATAGGATGAGGGTATACGAAACTGGTCATTCCATCTCTAACACCTCGAAATGCTGAACTAGGACTCCATGAAGTATATATATTCTTGATCGTCTGAACGTTCTGAGGAGTCGAACTACCCTTGACCCTCCGTCCGTCTGTCGAAATCACGATAGCGATCGTAAAGCTAGCCGCTTGAAATTTTGCAGAGATACCTAATATTGATGTAGGTCGTTGGGGATAGCAAATGGGCTTTATCGGTTCATATTTGGATATAGTTCCCATATAAACCAGTTTGACTTCTTGAGCAGCTGGAAGCCGCAATTTTTGTCCGATGTGGCTGAAATTTTGCACATAATGTTCTGTTATGATTTGCAACAACTGTGCCGAGTACATTCCAAACCTGTGTAAAACCTGTATAGCTCCCGTATAAACCGATCTCCCGATTTGAATTCTTGAGCCACTTGAAGCCCCAATTTTCATCCGAATTGGCGGAAATTTGCATATAGTGTTTTGTTATGACTCTGAACAACTGTGCCAAGTACGGTCCAAATCGGTCTTTAACCAGATATAGTTCCCATATTTTAGCAGAATCCATGGTGGTGGGTTTCCAAGATTCGGCCCTGCCGAACTTGGCACGCTTTTATTTGTTGCCTCTAAAATATGTTGGTGCAACTACGGGCAGCCAAACTTTCTTGAATTATGTAAAGGGGCATTCGAAGAACGTATTTGGAAAATATAGCAAGGGTTTTCTTGGGCATATTTTGCTATATCTTGAAAAATAATGAAAGATGGGTACTTTTACCCGGAGAAGCTCAAAGAAAACATTATTACTTTTTGATAATTCTACACTCATTAAGTATATCCTTCTTAAATATAATAAACAAGTAAAAGCGTGCTATGTTGGGCCGGGCCGAATCTTATATACCCTCCACCATGGATCGCATTTGTCGAGCTCTTTCCACGGTATCTCTTATTAGGCAAACAAAGGATAAAAGTATATATTGGTTTGCCCAAAACGTAATTGCGGATTTTTTAAAAGAAAGTAAATATATTTTTAATAAAACTTAGAATGAACTTTAATCAAATATACTTTTTTACACTTTTTTTCTAATGCAAGCTAAAAGTAACAGCTGATAACTGACAGAACAAAGAATGCAATTACAGAGTCACAAGCTGTGAAAAAATTTGTCAACGCCGACTATATGAAAAATATACTTTTTAGGCATCTCAATAGAATATTTATACCCTCCACCATAGGATGGGGGTATACTAATTTCGTCATTCTGTTTGTAACTATTCGAAATATTCGTCTGAGACCCCATAAAGTATATATATTCTTGATCGTCGCGACATTTTATGTCGATCTAGCCATGTCCGTCCGTCCGTCTGTCGAAAGCACGCTAACTTCCGAAGGAATAAAGCTAGCCGATTGAAATTTTTGCACAAATACTTCTTATTAGTGTAGGTCGGTTAGTATTGTAAACGGGCCATATCGGTCCATGTTTTGATGTAGCTGCCATATAAACGGATCTAGAGTCTTGACTTCTTGTACCTCTAGAGTGCGCAATTCTTATCCGATTGGAATGAAATTTTGCACGAAGTGTTTTGTTATGATATCCAACAACTGTGCCAAGTATGGTTCAAATCAGTTCATAACCTGATATAGCTGTCATACAATCCGATCTTGGGTCTTGACTTTTTGAGTCTCTAGAGGGCGCAATTCTTATCCGATTTGAATGAATTTTTGCACGAAGTATTTTGTTATGATATGCCACAACTGTGCCAAGTATGGTTGAAATCGGTTCATAATCTGATATAGCTGTCATATAAACAGATCTGAGGACTTGACTTCTTGAGCTTCTAGAGGACGCAATTCCTATCCGATTTGGCCGAAATTTTGCATGACGTATTTTATTTTTACTTTCAACAAATGTGTCGAATAAGGTTTAAATCGGTTCATAACCTGATATAGCTGCCATATAAACCGATCTGGCATCTTGACTTCTTGTTTTTTTTTTTTAAATCAAAAAAAGTTTACTTGGAACTGCCGTGTCATGTTCGAACTTCACATGCCAATGGCAAAGAAACAAGTAACGACGGCCAAGGACAACTTTCTAATGCCCTACACCGCATTGGGTACACAGGCTGAGTAGTAGAAATTAAAGGTTCAGAAAAAATCCTGGTGATTTCTGCAGCTCCGCAGAGCATACATCTGAGGCCTCTAGGCTTGGAAGATTCTGTCATCGAGTTCTATTACGGTGCGGTATACTCAGAAGTTAGAGAATGTATGGACAATGTCTAGTGAGAAAACACTAGAACTACGCGTTGATACACATTTCCCGGGAAATTCTCCAACGGCCAATGTGGCGCCAGAAGAGGTTGTCACTTGTATGCATTCGTCGGAGGTTATTGGGGAATTGTGTCTGAGACGAATATCCTTTTGGCGATAAGAAGTTTCGACTCCATTAAGTCACCAGGCCTTAAATATGTATCGCTGGTTAAATTACAAGCTGTGTCTGATAGACTTGTTCCTTAGGATGGTTCCTCTGCTTGTATCATTATGTCATATATGCTTGTACGCTGGAGGGTCACGAAGGTCATTTTCATTCCGAAAGCAGGAAAACTTTACCACACGTAGGCGAAAGATTTTCGTCCTATTGAGAGGTTGATAGAAACATATCTTAGGGAAGGATCCCTGGATATCACCTGTCTCGTCATATCCAAATATGGATCAATTTGAACCAAATAATGCACAGGCATCCATGAATCCAAAAGAGCTCATTGTAGCAAATTTCAGCGGAATATGCTAATAAATGTGTTTTTTATGGACCCAATGCCTTAAATCGAGAGATCGGTTTATATGTCAGCTGTATTCGAGCACTGACCAATCTAGACCATTTGAAACAGGGACTTTGAATAGCCGCATACAGCACAATTTCAGCGAACTTTAATCTGGCGATCGATATATATGGCAGCTTTATCCAAATATAGTTTATATAGCACGAGAGCCGAGAGGAATAGCAAAACTCACTATGCCAAAGCAAAATAGGGTTTCAAATGCGCTTCTGTGTTTCCAGAAACTTAAATAAGGAGATCGTTCTTTATAAGGGCTTTGTCAAGATATAGTCCGATAGAGCCCATCTTCGAACTTAACTGCATATGGACAAAAAAAGAAACTGTGGAAAGTTTTGGCTCAATCTCTCTATTTTTAAAGACTGCAGCGTGATTTCAATAGGCAGACGGACGAACATGTCTAGGCCGTTTTAGATTTTTAAAAAGATTAAGAAAATATATATTCTTTATAGGTTCGGAAATGGATATTTCGAGGTGTTGTAAAGGGAATGACTATAAGAATATACCCGCAATCCTTCGGTGGAGGGAACAAAAATGTTTCCACAAAAAAATATGATGTTTAAATTTTTATACCCTCCACCATAGGATGGGGGGTATACTAATTTCGTCATTCTGTAACTACTCGAAATATTCGTCTGAGACCCCATAAAGTATATATATTCTTGATCGCCGCGACATTTTATGTCGATCTAGCCATGTCCGTCCGTCCGTCCGTCTGTCCGTCCGTCCGTCCGTCCGTCCGTCCGTCCGTCCGTCTGTCCATCCGTCCGTCTGTCCGTCCGTCCGTCTGTACGTCCGTCCGTCTGTCTGTCGAAAGCACGCTAACTTCCAAAGGAATAAAGCTGGCCGCTTGAAATTTTGCACAAATACTTCTTATTAGTGAAGGTCGGTTGGTATTGTAAATGGGCCATATCGGTCCATGTTTTGATATAGCTGCCATATAAACCGATCTTGGGTCTTGACTTCTTGAGCCTCTAGAGGGCGCAACTCTCATCCGATTTGACTGAAATTTTGCAAATAGTGTTTTGTTACGATATCCAACAACTGTGCCAAGTATGGTTCAAATTGGGACTTCTTGAGCCTCTAGGGGGCGTAATTCTTATCCGATTGGAATGAAATTTTGCACGACGTGTTTTGTTATAATATCTAACAACTGTGCCAAGTATGATTCAAATCGGTTCATAACCTGATATAGCTGCCATATAAACCGATCTGCGATCTTGACTTCTTGAGCATCTAGAGGTCGCAATTATTATCCGATTTGCCTGAAATTTTGTACGACGGATCCTCTACGTGTTTATTATGGTCTAAATCGGTCTATAGCTCGATACAGCTCCCACATAAATCGATCTCTCTATTTTACTTCTTGAGCCCCCAAAGGGCGCAATTCTTATTCGAATTGGCTGATATTTTATACAGGTCTCCAACATATAATTTATTTGTGGTCTAAACCGGATCATATCTTGATATCGCTCTAATAGCAGAGCAAATTTTTTCTTATATCATTTTTTGCCTAAGAAGAGATGCCGGGAAAATAACTCGACAAATGCGCTCCATGGTGGAGGGTATATAAGATTCGACCCGGCCGAACTTAGCACGCTTTTATTTGTAACAATTTGTGTCAGCTCCTCTGTATGCATCAAATACTACATTTTCATTTCATTGGGTAAATTGGAGCTCAAGAAGGGACGAGGGATCGGTTAATATGATATTTTGGATCTGGGCCATTTTTAAATGGATGTTGAATGCAGTGCTGCCAGGTGTTTTTCAAAAAAATCGTCAAAATTGAGAAAAAGAAAATTGTCAACTTTTTTCCGAAAAAAACTTCTTAAAATCGTCACACCAAAAATTCGACTTTTTCACTAAGATTTTTCAATTTTCGGTGGGTAGAAGATCTCTCGAAGCTCATATAACGAGGGCTGCTCTTTGTTGTTTACTATTATTTTCAATAATTTAGACAAAAGTTCAATTAAAGTTTCTTTAAGCACAAAATATCAATAAAATCATCTCTAGTGACAAAATTTTCATGAAATTTTCTCCTAAAACAAAGTTTAACCGAAATTGTCCTTCAACACAAAATAACTATGAAATCATTAATAAAATTTTATAAAAACTTCTCCAAGAACAAAACTTTAACGAAATGTTATTCAACATTTTATAATGGTAGCAAACTTTCAGAAAGGTAGGAACAGGAAACTTTAAAAACATAATTTTATTGAAATTTTGACTTTTTTGCGAAATTTTATAGCTAAGCGATAAAAAAAACTTCTCACCAAAGAGGTACGGCACACCGCTCAGACTCGGCTATAAAAAGGAGATACCTTATCATTGAGCTTAAGCTTGAATCGGATAGCACTCATTGATATGTGTGAAGTTTGCCCTCCGTTCCTTAAACAAATGTTCGTGGGAAAATTTTACCTTAATAATTATGTGACCTACAAAATAACAAACAAGTAAAAGCGTGCTAAGTTCGGCCGGGCCGAATCTTATATACCCTCCACCATGGATCGCATTTGTCGAGTTCTTTTCCCGGCATCTCTTCTTAGGCAAAAAAGGATATAAGAAAAGAGTTGCTCTGCTATTAAAACGATATCAAGATATGGTCCGGTTCGGACCACAATCAAATTATATGTTGGAGACCTGTGTAAAATTTCAGCCAATTCGTATAAGAATTGCGCCCATTGGGACTCACGAAGTAAAATAGAGAGAACGATTTATATGGGATCTGTATCGGGCTATAGACCGATTCAGACCATAATAAACACGTTTGTTCATGGTCATGAGAGGATCCGTCGTACAAAATTTCAGGCATATCGGATAATAATTGCGACCTCTAGGGGTCAAGAAGTCAAGATCCCAGATCGGTTTATATGGCAGCTATATCAGGTTATGAACCGATTTGAACCTTATTTGACACAGTTGTTGAAAGTAAAAATAAAATACGTCATGCAAAATTTCAGCCAAATCGGATAGGAATTGCGCCCTCCAGAAGCTCAAGAAATCAAATCCCCAGTTCTGTTTATATGACAGCTATATCAGGTTATGAACCGATTTGAACCATACTTGGCACAGTTGTTGGATATCATAACGAAATACTTCGTGCAAAAATTCATTCAAATCGGATAAGAATTGTGCCCTCTAGAGGGTCAAGAAGTCAAGACCCAAGATCGGTTTATATGGTAGCTATATCAGGTTATGGACCGATTTGAACCATACTTAGCATAGTTGTTGGATATCATAGCAAAATACGTTATGCAAAATTTCATTCCAATCGGATAAGAATTGCGCACGCTAGAGTCTCAAGAAGTCAAGACCCAAGATCGGTTTATATGGCAGCTATATCAAAACATGGACCGATATGGCCCATTTACAATACCAACCGACCTACACTAATAAGAAGTATTTGTGCAAAATTTCAAGCGGCTAGCTTTACTCCTTCGAAAGTTAGCGTGCTTTCGACAGACAGACGGACGGACGGACGGACGGACGGACGGACGGACGGACGGACGGACGGACGGACGGACGGACGGACAGACGGACGGACATGGCTAGATCGACATAAAATTTCACGACGATCAAGAATATATATACTTTATGGGGTCTCAGACGAATATTTCGAGTAGTTACAAACAGAATGACGAAATTAGTATACCCCCCATCTTATGGTGGAGGGTATAAAAACCGTTATAACGAAAGGGATTTTAAGCTAAAATCTGACAAAAATTCCAGCTAACAGGGCTCAAGAAGTCAAATCGGCAGATCGGTTTATGTGGGAGGTATATCTAAATCTGAACCGATATGGCCTATTTGGCCCAATGAACAACATCAATATTAAGTATTTCAAAAAATATTTCAAGCGGCAAGCTTTACAGACGGTCGGATATAGCTTTATCGACGATCAAGAATATATGTGCTTAATGAGATCTTAGACGAAAATTTCGAGTATATATAAATTTTTGGAAGGTAGCAAAGCGATCTTTCCAGAATTTCAAAGGCAATAACGAGGTTAATATACTCTTACCTTATTTTCTTAGTTGGATCTTAGGTTACTTTAGCATTTAACGCCTCACACTTATGTGAACGATTTTGTGTGCAATTGTGCGGTTGGTTTATATGCAAAAATAACATCAATTCCCATACATCAATAAAACAGCATTTTTTGCCTTGTATGATTGCCAAATATGCAAAAATAAAAAGCGCCTTGCCAAAAACACAAAACATTTATGTACCTACATGATTTAAGTTTCTATTGTCTGCACAAATTCGGAACAAAACAAATTTATGAGAATTCATACAATAATAATGTGAAAACGATTGCACATATTTTAGGAGAAATTTTAACTTCTAATTGAGAATGGATATGGAATGTAAGTTGATGCTTAACTTCACTCAAAGGTCAATTGTTGCATGGGCATATAAGAGAACGGAACAAATACAATAAGCAATTTAAATTTAAAGAGATTTTTATACTCTCCACCATAGGATGGGGGTATACTAATATCGTAGTTCCGTTTGTAACGCAGAAAAACATTGATCTGAGACCCATCAAAGAACAAATGTCAACACTGAGAAAACTGCTCATTGTATCTTTGAATTAGTTACATAATACAAAATAGTTCATGATATTTATCCACGATAAGTTAAAAATTCTTCAAGAGTTAGAAAATTATTGTCACATCCAAAACCTCCCTTCCTAATCCTATTAACAAAGTTAGCGGTGTTACCTGTATTAAGTGTTATTAAATCGTTAGTATTCAAGAATTCTGCCAGGGCTTGGCCCGCTTATTAATGTTGGTACTACCCTACGAAATATTATGAGAGTTCGAATCGCACCCTATTATTACCTCATTTCCTGTCCGTTTTGCTTTCCTCACCAACCGTTGCAGCTCCAACGTCGAAAGGCAGATAACGTGATGCCAGGTATTCTCCACTGTCTCCCTGTCTGATCACTGTTGCACCCGACGTTGACAACTCTGGGGAAAATACAAACTTTAAATTTTTATAACTAATAACGCAGATCCTCTGCCGAGTTCCGGTGCTAGCATAGAATAATTATTAGTTGATATGGTTCAGTCCAGCAACTATGTTCCGGGTCGTGCATGGCTCCTGAATTAAGGCAATACGAATCTGGCCCTTGTTGATTTTCTCAATCAGAGCGTGGGTAACTGTCTCGCTCCGGTGAAGGTTTATCTAGATGACCTCAATCATTGGTCCCCCATTAGATGGGCTTCTTGGGAGTGGGTGATGGTCTCTTCATCTGCTCCCTGTTCCTTAGGCTGCATTGAGTTTCCCGTCACTGCAATGCCTGATCTTTGTATATCCTAGTCTTGATCTTTTAGTATCAGGATCTTTACTTATCCCAGTCTTCGGTAATAATCTCGTAGTCTGCCGATAATAATCTCGTAGTCTGCCCCCTGTCCGTTAGGCGTTATTGAGTGTCACGCCGCTAGACCGCCTGATGACTCAATATGAGGATATTCACCTATCCTTTCATTTCCCTGCATTTCTTGCCTACTCCAAAAAGGCTTTAAAATTTCTACGTAATAGGCAGTACCTAATCCGAAATACGGATATTTGCCTTTGAGGAGACTACTTCCGATTCCGATGAATCGATTTAAGGAAATGTTTGTTTTTTTGTGTTGTTAGCAAACATTGAAAAGGCACAAAGTTCGGCCGGGCCTAACTTTGAACACCCACCACCTCGGGTATTCATATATACCCCCCCTTTCGGCACAATCCGGTGAAAATTGGATAACTTATGCACCCAAATTCGACACGGATATTGAGTGAGCTAATAAATATAAGTCACTTTTGAATTTTGTATTTCAAATTTCAACAACATCGGGTAATAAAAAAAACTTTTATGAGCTTCAGACGCTTCATCGGCACATCGGTCTACATTACAGCTATATCTAATTACAGTCCGATTTTTACTATATTTTGGTCGGATAGCGGGTGACCTAAAACAACTTACTGTTTAAAATTTCAGCGAAATCGGATAAAATATAAAGCGTTTATTCGCTTCAGAACCTTTACCTGGATATCGGTCTGTATGGTAGCTATATCTAAATATGTTCCTATCCGAACCATATTTAGGACGGATGAAGGGGGAACTAAGACTACCCATTGTTTAAAATTTCATCGAAATCGGGTAATAAATAGAGCTTTTATGGGCTTCAGACCCTTTATCGGCAGATCGGTCTATATTGCATCTATATGTAAATATAGTCCGATTTGAAATATATTTAGGTCCTATGTCAGAAGGCGTACAACTTCTCAATGTTTCAAATTTCAGCGAAATCGGTTAAAAAATAAAACTATTATGGACTTTAGGCCCTTTATCTGGAGATCGGTCTATATGACAGCTATACTTAAATTTGGTACGATTTGATCCATATTTATGTCGGATAACAGGATGCCTTAGATAAACCTCTGTTTAAAATTTCTGCTAAATTTGGTAATAATTAAAGCTTTTATGGGCTTCAGACCATTTATCGGCAGATAAGTATATATATGGCAGCTATATATAATTAAAGTCCGATATGAACCATATGTCGGAAGGCCTAAAACTACTCTCTGTTTCAAATTTCAGGGAAATCGGATGAAAAATAAAGCATAACCCAACCCATAAAGGGCAGCTATACCCAAATATGGTTCGATTTGGCCCGTTCAAGAACTTAACCATCGTGCATCAAAAAGACGTATCTGTGCCAAGTTTCAGCTCAATATCTCAATTTTTGAAGGCTGTAGAGTGATTACAACAGACGGACGGAAAGACGGATAGATGGACATACACACGGACGTCGTAAAATCGTTTTAGAATTTTACGATGATCCGAAATATATATACTTTGTATGGTCAGATATTGATATTTCGATGTGTTGCAAACGGAATGACTAAATGAATATACCCCCTATCCTACGGTGGTGGGTATAAAAATAGTTTCAGATTCAAACAATAGTGCTGTGGATGAATGCGTAGATCGTCTGCCCTGTGAACAGAACTTGGTTCAACTCTCTACTGCAACAAAGAATACGAAACAAATGTGTTGTGTAATTTAGATGTGTCCACCAATCCCCAATTGGATGCTCTGAAGAGTTCCAAAATAGCGAATTTTTCTCAATAATATTACCTTTCAGTTTCAATGCTCGTTAGTTAGTTAGTTAGTGGGAAAATATAAGTGATCTAATACTATGTTAAAAGAAATTCTTAGCTGTATGAAATTGTTGAACTCGTAGCGAGCATATACTTCATTAGCACCATTGGATGTTCAATATTTTCCAAATGCATTTCATTTTAACTTTTGTTGAGATTCAAAATTTTTGAGTGCATTCTTGATAGTCTTGGTATTGTAAGTCTGTGTGTCAAAAGCTCGCTAACTTTCGAATAAAAAGGCTATGCACTTGAATTTTTTAACATATCCTTCCTGTCAGTATAGGTCCATGCCTTGATATATATAATTGTTATATAAACCGATCTCGGATCTTGACTTCTTGAGCCTTTAGTGGGCGCAATTATTATCCAATTTTGTTGAAATTAAGCATGAAGTATTTTGTTTTGTTTTGGCTTCCAACATCTATGCCAGATTTGGTATAAATCAGCTAATAACCTGATATGGCTCTCATATAACCCGATCTCCCGATTATGCTTCTTACGTTTCTAGAGGGTGCAAGTTTTATTGGATTTTGCTCCGACTTCCGATTTTACTTCTTGATCACCTTTAGGGCGCAAATCTTATCCGATTTGAATGAAATTTTACACAATGACTTCTACAATGGTCTTAAACATCCGAACCAAGTATTCCCATAAAGAGATATCGATCCATGGTGGAGGGTGTATAAAATTCAGCCCATTCGAACTTAGCACACTTTTACTTGTTTTTAAAAATATTCTATTGTTTGCGCAAATAGCCAGAAGTATGGCTATATTTTGCCAATGTTTCGTTTGCTTGTTAGTAATTTGGATATGTTGAGTTATAGTTATGAGCTCTGCTATAAGCATAGATGCTTGTTTCCTTTATGACACAGAAAAGATATGCCGTATTAACTCTTGACCATACAGGGTATTATAATTTTACAGTTCGTTTCCAACGCTGGGAAGGTGATGAGATAAACTTATCTTTAACTATGCCCAATTGGCTCAGCATCACTATTTGATTTGATTAAGATATGTTATTCTCAGCTTGGGTAATTTTGTGTTAACGGCCCAAGGATGAACAATATCGATATTAATGAACATGTGCTCACATTTACAAGTAGCGTATTATAGATAATAGAGGTATTGTCATTTAAGAAATGTGGTTTGATGATAAAAGATATCATATGTTTATGCTTAGAATAGAGAATAGAAAATGAAGATTGATTAATCAAATAGCACATGAATTGTGGCAGAGGTTTTAAATATATGTTTTTTTCTGTGACCATCAGCGCTTTTCTCTTGGACTTCCTACCAGTTGATATCGTAATAATATATTTGACGGTAATAAAATTATGTTTTATATTTCAACAAGAGAGTCTAAATAGTCTACTAAAGAGTCTACTTTCAATAAGAGAGTCTACTTGACTTTGCCTATTAATTAGATAAATTTAAAATAATAATTATTTAAGAACAATAATTTTGAAGATGATATAAGTATTCTACTTGAAACAAGTAAAAGCGTGCTAAGTTCGGCCGGGCCGAATCTTATATACCCTCCACCATGGATCGCATATGTCGAGTTCTTTTCCCGGCATCTCTTCTTAGGCAAAAAAGGATATAAGAAAAGATTTGCTCTGCTATTAGAGCGATATCAAGATATGGTCCGGTTTGGACCACAATTAAATTATATGTTGGAGACCTGTGTAAAATGTCAGCCAATTCGAATAAGAATTGCGCCCTTTGTGGGCTCAAGAAGTAAAATAGAGAGATCGATTTTTATGGGAGCTGTATCGGGCTATGAACCGATTCAGACCATAATAAACACGTATGTTGATGGTCATGAAAGAATCCGTCGTACAAAATTTCAGGCAAATCGGATAACAATTGCGACCTCTAGAGGCTCAAGAAGTCAAGATCCCAGATCGGTTTATATGGCAGCTACATCAGGTTATGAACCGATTTAAACCATATTTGGCACAGTTGTTGGATATCATAACAAAATACTGCGTGCCAAAGCAGTATTTTGAGATGTACAGACAGAATGAAGTCCGGAAATTTTACCAAAGAATCAAAATTAAACCGATAGCTTTGGTGCAGGCACATCTTCTTGCAGAGACAATATAATCTGGTAATCTGGTAACTGATACAAATAGTGTGGAGATAAGACAAAATGTATAGTAGCAACTTTCACAACGCCTTGTACACCCGGGAAATGGAGAAAGTTGGTAACCCCAACTTTGAGACAGTTAGCAACTTCATCTACCTCGGCACCGCCGTAACCGAAATGTATGACACCAGTTTTGAAATTAAGTGAAGAATAATACAAGCAAACAGATGCTACCTTGGATTAAGTAAGCAGTTTCGAACCTACGGCAAGTCTACATAGTGCCCAACATCTGTGAGCCTTCTCAGTACGCTCATGAGTGTGACACTTCCAATTCTGTTTCCTGTCCAAGATCACACCCAAGTATTTGACCTTGTCAGATACCAAAGTTGTCTTAAATTGACCCACCTTCGTCTTCCTCGTGAACAGGCATATTTTAGTCTTCTCTGGGTTAACATTGAGACCTCTGGGTCTAGCCCAGTCATATGCCATATGCAAGACCCTTTCGACCCTTCTGCATAACTCGTTCGGATCCTTACCCCTTAGAAGTATTATAACATCGTCTGCGTAGCAGACGGGTTCAAATCCCACCTCAGTCAGCATCTGTAATCGGTCATTTATGGTGATCACCCATAGGAGTGGCGATAAAATGCTCCTCTGTGGCGTGCCTTGTGCCATTTTCTCCCTTATATTTATGCCATGGGACACACAATTTATGCACCTGTTCCTTAGCATATGGTTTATCCAGTCTCTAAGGACCGGGTCCACCCGGTACTGGTCTAAGGATTGGATCAGTGTGCCGGTCCGCACATTGTTAAGAGCCCCCTCGATGTCAATGTATTCCACCAGTGTGTATGTTTTGGCATCGAAGGATTCTTCTTTTTTATGCACAACCACGTGCGGGGCAGTCTCCACCGACCTTCCCTTGACATAGGCATGCTGTTTGTATTTGAGCAGTTCGCTGGATGTCCTACTCTTTATCATGACGTAAGGCTTATGAGTCTGTAGGCCTTCAGTGTTGCATAATTTGCCTTGCCGGCTTGGGTATAAACTTAACCCTTGCCTCCTGCCAGGCTTTCGGAGTATATGAAAGTCCTAGGCACGCAGTGAAAATATTTAGTTCCGGATGAGGCGCTCCTCAAGGATTCCTTCACTATAAATTATAAACCTTCGATCAAAATCATTATTCAAAGTTTCCGGTGTCTCCATGAGTCCCTTCATATCCTGAGGAAAATGGGTTTTCATCAAAAGCCTCAACATGTCCTCCGTTGTTACTGCTCTCACTCCCATGTCGTCTACTAAAGTTTTAATTTGAAAATGTTTTGAATCGACCTGTTCACAGAAAAGCTTCCAGGAGGCGCGATTTGCCGCTCTGGTAATCTTATTGTATTCCTTGCGAAGTGTGTGATACACATCCCAATAAACTTCCTCTTTTTTACGACGTGCTCTGTTAAAAAGTCTGCGGACCTCTTTCCCAATATTGCGAATCTCCCCGGTCATCCAGGGTTTTTCTTGGGCTGATTTCCTTTCCCGAAGAGAACAATTATCTTCGAAGGTCGCCACCAGTGCAGTCATAATCCTGTTGACATTTTCGTCAATGTCTTCTATACTTGGACAATCTAAATTATCTTGCCCAAGTCTTCTTCTCAGTAGTCTTCCGAATTTTGTCCAGTTGGTTTCTAACTTATTCCGGAAGCTTATCGTATTCGGCGCTGGCCATGCTATTTTAAACCTAATGTACCGATGGTCAGAGACAGCGTGTTCCATGGAGACCCTCCAATCCTGAACCCCATCAATTATATTTTCCGAACATATTGTCACATTTAATACCTCCTCCCTAGTAACAAGGGTAGAGGTAGCTTTTTAGTGTTGGAACTACCGCACGAAATGTGGTGAGAGTTTGCATCGCACCCTATTAGTACCTCGCTTCCTGACTGTTTTGCTTTCCTCACCAGCCGTTGCAGCTCCGACGTGTGTGGCGGTGTCGGAGAGTCGAAAGGCAGATAAATTGATGCCAGGTATGCTCCACCGTCTCCCCGTCTCACCACTGTTGCATCCGACGTTGACGACTCTGGGGAAAATTTATAATTCAAATTTGTATGACAAATAACGCAGGTACTCGGCCAAGAACCAGTCCTAGCATATGATATTTGGTAGTTGATATGGTTCAGTCCAGTAACTTTGTTCCGGGTTGTCCATCGGTCCTGAATTAAGGCAATATGAATCTTGCCCTTTCTGATTTTCTCCATCAATCATTGGTCCTCAATTAGATTAGCTTCTTGGGAGTTGGTGATGATCTCATCGTCGGCTCCCTGTTTTTAGACTGCATTGACTTTCCTGTCACTGCACTGTCAGATTTAATCGTATTAGGTTTTTTGCCTAATTCTTCCGACTCTTTATAAAGTCGGTAATGGTTCCATCATCGGGTCCCTGTTCGTTAGGCTTTATTGAGTTTCCATTTCCCGTTCTGCCTAATGTTTCAATACTAGGATCTTTGCCTATCTATGTCTTTCAAATCTTAAGTAAATGTGCTTCTTTGGAGCAAGAGATGGGTCCATCATCGGTTCCCTGTTCGTTAGGCTGCATTGAGACTCCTGTCGCTGCGCTGCCTATGTTCAATATTAGGATCTTTACATATCCTAGTCTTCCGAATCTTGAAGTCGGTGATGATTCCGTCGTCGGGTCCCTGTTTGTTAGGCTGTGTTGGGTCTCTCGCCACTGCACGGTCTGATAATCTAGTATTAGGAACTTTGCTTATACTAGTCTTTCCAATACTGAGAGAAGCCGTGATTGTCTCGTCGTCAGCCCCCTGTTCGTTGGGCGGTATGTAGTCACCTGCCACTGCACGGACTGATGTCTCAATATGAGGATTTCTGCCTATTCCATTCTTCCCAACCTTGAAAAAGACAGCTTTGCTGCCGTAGTGCGTCATGCCTTTAGTCTTAGTCAAACTCGTCATGGAGACTTGATCAATGCCAACCACAAGGAGAGTTCCTCCCCCCCCCCCCTCTCCACCCTGTGGAAGACCTGCCACTTCTCTGCGACCAAACCTTGGTTTTGATTGATCAAGTCTCCCAACATGCGCTCCGTTGCAAATTTATTGCCCAGTACCTTAATAAAGAGTGTCGCCTTTGTGAGCTTGGGGATATCCATCTTTCCCACCAGGTCGAGCTTTGCGGCCTCCCAGGGAGCGTGAATACCTCTGACGAGCTGTTTGACGGTATCAATATTTTCCGCGAACGCAAAACGCAGCTTAAAGATGTCCCTTCTATACTCTCAGCTCATCATTTGTATGGGTGGATCTTCTACAGAGTTCCACACATGTTCGAAAAGTCGATAGTTAACCAGATCCTTAGGACCGATGATCTGGTGCAATCCTACCGAATGCATTGCCGATATTGATGACTGCATAAGTCAGCTCATCTCTGTTGTGCTTTCTTGCCACTCTTTCAACTTTGTCTACCTCTGCAGGACACTGTGTGGAGTTGCCATTGCGGGTTTTTACAGTGTACATGAAAGCGGGGAGCTTATATTCTTATTCAGTATTTTAACTGTGTGTTAGATCTGATTTTTTTCCAGCTTCCGTAGAAGTACTTGCAATGTCGGTTCAATCCCTTCCAGCATACTGCACTTTCGTCGTGCCTCGTATAGGTTTCTCGGTCTGCTTGTGAGCTTAGCAAAGCCATCACTCACTTCTGCTGTCCTCCCGATGTCCTCATCTATCGATTCGGCTGCGATGACTGTTTCATTGACACTGTCGCTGTGTGAATTCGAGTCGGAAACACCACCTTTTCTTCTGGTTCCTTCTGGTTCCTCTGGTTTTTACGTCTCTTCCTCGTTAATTAGTCTGACGACTAGTTCTAGAAGCATTACTCTCGACTACATATGCCAAGGCACCCTCACCTATAGGAAGGAAGGACAAAATGCTACGGTCTGACGCCACCACCGCAGCTGTTGGGTTTTTAAAGGCCATTTCTAGCCTACTCCAAAAAGGCTTTTATATTTGTTCGTAAAAGGTAGTACCTATTCCGGGATACGGATAATTTTTGTATACCCTCCACCATAGGTTGGGGGTATACTAATATCGTCATTCTGTTTGCTACACCTCGAAATATGCATCTGAGGCCTCATAAAATATATATATTCTTGATCGTCATGTCATTCTAAGGCGATCTATCCATGACCATCCATCTGTCTGTCGAAAGCATGCTAATTTTCGAAGGAGTAAAGCTAGCCGCTTGAAATTTTGCACAAATACTTTTTATTAGTGTAGGTCGGTTGGGATTGTAAATAGGCCAAATCGGTCCATGTTTTGATATAGCTTCCATATAAACCTATCTCACAATTCCATATAAATCTATCTCGCAATTCTTATCCAACTTGACTGAAATTTTGCACGTAGTGTTTAAGTATCACTTCCATCAACTGCGTTAAGTATGATTTCAATCATATGTATCGGTTCATAATCTGGTATAGCTGTCATATAAACCGACATTGGACCTTGACTTTTTAAGCCAATAGAGCAAATTCTCGTCCAATTCTCATCCGATTAGGCTGGAAGTTTGCATTTTGTTATGACTCCCAATAATTGTGCTAAGTATGGCACAAATCGATACATAACCTGATGTAACTGCCATATAAACTGATCTGGGATCTTGACTTCTTGATCCTCTAGTGGGCGCCATTCTCATCCGATTAGGCAGAAATTTTGTACAACGGGTTCTCTCATGACCTTGAACATACTTGTCTAATATGGTCTGAATCGATCGATTGATTCAGCTCCCATATAAACCTAACTCCCGATTTTGCTTCTTGAGCCCCTACAAGGCGCAATTCTTATCCGAATGAACTGAAATATTTCGCAATGACTTCTACAATGTTCAGCATTCATTTATGGTCCGAATCCGACTATAACTTGGTATAGCTCCAATAGCATAACAGTTCTTATTGCATATTCTTCTTTTAGGCAAACAAAAAAGAGATACTACGCATAGAACTCGACAAATGCGATGCTTGGCACGCTTTTACTTGTTAAATATATATTTTCAATATTATGCCGATTTGTTTTCTTCTATAATAATCAGTGAACGCCATTATTTTGGTGTAGGTGCCTGTGAAATGTTATCAGCTGATTTAAAGTGTGCTATTCCACACCGAAGACTTGGCACGGTGTAGGAAATGCAACAAAGTTCATTTTCATAGAAACCCACCTATATTCTGCTCAAATAATGTGATCAAATTCTTCGTCGAACTCTATTTAAATCGACCGAAAATCTCTTTTTGATGAATGCTTTTTGATGAATGTGAGAAGTTTGCCCCTGTCCTTATTGGAATTTTTATGAGAAATCTGCGAGAAATCTGCGCAGATTTCTCAACGGTTGCCGGGCCTCAGAGATATCCCAGGGAATTGTATAGCGGACGAGCCTGCGCGGCTAGGAACTACCCTACGCAATCCAGGAATACTGGAATCTGTGGGAATGCTTCTAGCGACATGTAAGCTAAGTTTTCAGGACCAGGCCCGAAAACAACGAATGCTAAATGGTCACAAAGTGGGGGCTGTAAGCACTCCAAAACATGTGGCCTAATATTGACCTGAAGAGGACTATTGCTTTGCTGTCAGTGGCTGGAACAGACGTCTCAGTCATTGTGTCTGTCATGACAGGTCACTGCCTAATCGGAAAACATGCTGCAGACTTAAGGAGTCCCACTTTAGATTCTCATTTCTTAGAGAACCTGTCTGATTTGAACATTCGCAAGTTATTGGGCTTTTTAAAGCGATCTGGATGGTTCAACGGTAGGAACTAGACGCCATCTTCCTTCTTCTGTTTCTGTGGTATCACAATGGACGAAAACGTCTAAATGAGTCTGATGGCAGTCTGCCACTTAAACCTAACCTAACCAAGAAGACAAATCCGGAGATCGGTTTATATGGGAGCTATATCTAAATCTGAACCGATGGCCTATTTGCAATTTCCGACGACCTACATCATGGCTAGATCGATGCAGAACGTCGAGACGATCAAGAATATGTATACTTTATGGAGTCTCAGACGAATATTTCGAGTTGTTATATACTGAATGACGAGATTTGTATACCCCCATCCTATAGTGGTGGCTGGCCGAACTTTGAATACCCACTTACTCGGGTATATGTGAAAACCATTTTTCGTCATTATCCGGCGAAAAATGCTTTATTTATCCATAGCACCTGTATCGAAGTGTTGTCCGATTTGGACAAAATTTGGCACGGACATTGAGTGGTCTAATAAGTACATGTCATTGTTCAATTTTGTAGAACAAAATATTGGTCTTTTTGGTAGCCACATCCAAATATAGACTCATCTGAACAATATACAACACGGATGTCGAAAAGCCTAACATAAGCCACTGTGTCGAAATTGGATTAAAAATGCGCCTTATATGGGGCATTACTTCAAATCGAAAGATCGGTCTATATGGCAGCTATATTCAAAACTGGACCGATCTGGGCCAAATTTAAGCAGGGTGTTAAAGCCCTAACACAACTCACAGTCCAAAATTTCGGCGACATCGGACAATAGATTAGCCTTTTATGGGCCCAAGACCTTAAATCGTTGAGAAGCCGGTTATATCCAAATATAGCCTGTAAGATTAACTTTGGACTGGACTCAAGGTGTACGCTAGCGGGGAAGGACGGAGCTCAAAAAGTACTACGACAACAGTAGCTAGTGGGGCTCTAAGGAGGAATCGTCCGCCCCACAAGTGTCCAGTGTCCATAGGAAGAGTGGTTCCACTACTTTCTCAACTGCCCCTGGATGCAAAGAAAAGAAACTCCTAGCGGACACAGAAAACGGTGCTAACGCAATAGTGTTGGAAATTCGGAATCCTGACCATAGTCCGGTTTCTGCAGACAAACTGACGGCACCAAAGGCCCTCCTGATGGCAAGGGGATTTGACGTGGATCTTATCCAGTAACAATGTGTGTGTGGAGGAATGGTTTGCGGACAAAGAATTCTGAAATTTAAACTACTCAAGGGTAGGGGGAATGGGAGACACAGAGCTTGTATTCTTGCCAAGGGTTGTCTAAATGTTTTTTTTCTTCCGTCGTTAAACACTGTAGTGGCCAGCCTTGAAATAAATAAGTATCATTACTGGCTGGCATTCCTATACATGGCACACGAATCAGAGATGCCGCCTTCAAGCCTTAAGTTGCAGGCTGAAGCCGCTTCTGCAGGGAAAAAGATTCTCATTATAGGAAGTGATACTAATGCACATTCCCAGATATGGGAAAGTTCGTATGTCAACGAAAGAGGTGAGCTGCTTATCGAATATATTACAAAATATAAACTAGCATAATTTTGGAGGCCACCGTTAGCGCAGAGGTTAGAATGTCCGCCTATGACGCTGAACGCCTGGGTTCAAATCCTGGCGAGACCATTCGGACTCGGCTTCGGATTCAGCAAAATCGGATAATAAATGTGGCTTTTATTGGCCTAAGACCCTACATCGGCGGATCGGTCTATATGGGGGCTATATCAAGATATAGTCCGAAATAGCCCATCTTCGAATTTAAATCGGTGTAATCTATATCTATTGTAAAGACTGTAGCGTGATTTCAACAGACAGACGGGCGGACATGGCTAGATTGTCTTAGAATTTTACGACGATGAAGAATATTTCGATGTGTTGCAAACGGAATTATAAAATAAATATACCCCCTTCGGTGGTGTGGATAAAAATAAGAAAATAGGTCTGCATAAAATCTTAATACACTTTTTCAAGCTTTAATAATCTTTATTTTAAATATGTGCCCATTGGCATACAAGCAATACAAACAGCATTATAAACGAAAAAGATGTTTTTTGGCATCGATTTATATAAAACAAGTAAGAGCGTGCTAAGTTCAGCCGGGCCGAATCTTATATACCCTCCACCATGGATAGCATTTGACGATTTCTTTGCGCGGTATCTCCTTTTGACCAAAAAAGAATAATGAATAAGAACTGTTATGCTATTGATGCTATATTAAGTTATAGTCCGATTGGGACCATAAATGAATTGAATGCTGAACTTTGTGGACGACATTGTGTAATATTGCAGTCCATTCGGATAAGAAGTTCATATGGGAGCTGTATCAAGCTATTTATCGATTCAGACCATATGGGACACGTATGTTGAAGGTCATGTCATTGTACAAAATGTCTTCCAAATCGGATGAGAATTGCAGCCTCTAGAGGCTCAAACATTCAAGATCCCAGATCGATTTATATGTTTGTAACACCTCGAAATATGAGTCTAAGATCCCATAAAGTATATATATTCTTGATCGTCATGACATTTTAAGTCAATCTAGCTATCCGTCCGTCCATCTGTTTGTCGAAAACACGCTAACTTTCGAGGGAGTAAAGGTTTGCGCTTGAGCCTCTAGAGGTCGCAATTCTCGTCCGATTTGAATGAAATTTTTCACGTGGTGTTTTAATATTATTTCCAACAACTGTGCCAAGTATAGTTCAAATCATTTCATAACCAGATATAGCTGCCATATAAACCGATCTTGGGTCTTGACTTCTTGAGCCTCTAGCGTGCGCAATTCTTACCCGATCAGAATGAAATTTTGCACGACGTGTTTTGTTATGATATCCAACAACTGTGCCAAGTATGGTTTAAATCGGTCCATAACCTGATATAGCTGCCATATAAACCGATCTTGGGTCTTGACTTCTTGAGCCTCTAGAGTGCGCAATTCTTACCCGATCAGAATGAAATTTTGCACGACGTGTTTTGTTATGATATCCAACAACTGTGCCAAGTATGGTTCACATCGCTCAATAACCTGATATAGCTGCCATATAAACCGATCTTGGTTCTTGACTTCTTGAGCCTCTAGAGGGCGCAATTCTTATCCGATTGGAATGGAATTTCGCAAGACGTGTTTTGTTATGATATCCAACAAATGTGCCAAGTATGGTTGAAATCGGTCCATAACCTGATATAGCTGTCATATAAACAGATCTGGGGATTTGACTTCTTGAGCTTCTAGAGGGCGCAATTCCTATCCGATTTGGCTGAAATTTTGCATGACGTATTTTATTTTTACTTTCAACAACTGTGTCAAATAAGGTTCAAATCGATTCATAACCTGATATAGCTGCCATATAAACCGATCTGTGATCTTGACTTCTTGACCCCTAGAGGTCGGAATTATTATCCGATATGCCTGAAATTTTGTACGACGGATCCTCTCATGACCATCAACATACGTGTTTATTATGGTCTGAATCGGTCTATAGCCCGATACAGATCCCATATAAATAGTTCTCTCTATTTTACTTCGTGTGCCCCAATGGGCGCAATTCTTATACGAATTGGCTGAAATTTTACACAGGTCTCCAACATATAATTTAATTGTGGTCCGAACCGGACCATATCTTGATATCGTTTTAATAGCAGAACAACTCGTTTCTTATATCCTTTTTTGCCTAAGAAGAGATGCCGGAAAAAGGACTCGACAAATGCGATCCATGGTGGAGGGAATATAAGATTCGGCCCGGCCGAACTTAGCACGCTTTTACTTGTTTTTTCTAAAACTAGTTTTATGGTTTTAACAGGCTATTGTTTGTGTCGGTCGATTGATTTTAATTTACTTTTATTTCCATAAAATTTTATACAAACAAATTGAAACAAGTAAGAGCGTGCTAAGTTTGGCCGGGCCGAATCTTATATACCCTCCACCAGGGATCGCATTTGTCGAGTTCTATGCGCAGTATTTCTTTTTAGGCAAACAAAGTATAGTGAATATGAACTGTTATCCTATTGGAGCTTTATCAAGTTATAGTCCGGTACGGACCATAAATGAATTGAATGCTGAACATTGTAGAAGTCATTGTGTAATATTTCAGTTCATTCGGATAAGAATTGCGCCTTGTAGGGGCTCAAGAAGCAAAATCGGGAGATCGGTTTACATGGGAGCTGTATCAAACTATTGATCGATTCAGACCATATTGAACACGTTTGTTGATGGTCATGGGAGAAGCCGTTGTACAAAATTTCTTCTAAATCGGATCAGAATTGCGTCCTCTAGAGGCTCAAGAAGTCAAAATACCAGATCGGTTTATATGACAGCTATATCAGGTTATGTGCCGATTAGCACCATACTTTGCACAGTTATTGGAAGTCATAACAAAACACCTCATGCTAAAATTCAGCCAAATCGGATGAGAATTGTGCGCTCTATTGGCTCAAGAATCCACGATGGGTTTATATGACAGCTATATCAAATTATAAACTGATTTGATTTATAATAGTTGTTGGAAGTGATACCAAAACACTACGTGCAAAATTTCATTCAAATCGGATGAGAATTTCGCCCTCTACAGGCTCAAGAAGTCAAGGTCCAAGACCGGTTTTTATGGCAGCTATATCAAAACATGTACCGATTTAATTCATACTTAGCGATGTTGTTAGAAATGATACCAGAACACCACCTGCAAAATTTCAGTCAAATGGGAAAAGAATTGCGCCCTCTAGACTCTCAAGAAGTCAAAACCCAAGATCGGTTTATATGGCGGCTATATCAAAACATGGACCGATTTGAATCATACTTAGTGTTACAAACGGAATGACGAAATTAGTATACGCCCATCCTTTGGTGAAGGGTACAAAAAACTTTAAAAATGTTAAGGCAAAATGTAGTGTCGCAAAATGCATTGAGCAGGCACAAACAAATTTTAGTGAAATTTTGGCTGTATAAAATAATTTCGAGGTAGGCTGGGCAAAAGTTTGTCTTTAAAAAAAATTTCACTGAAGTATAGTCTTTAGCAAGTAACCATTAAAATGTAGTCTATAGAAAATTTTTTGTTGAAATATTGTCTTCAAGAAAAATAGCAAGGGAATTTTGTCTTTAGGTTCTTAACCTGCCCTATTCTATGGTGAAGGGTATAAACAAGCTCGAAAAATCCAAGTGGGGCAAAACCGGGCAAAACTTTTTGAACATGCGTATAGTCGAGGATCCACTGAATTAGAAAAACCGGGATTCGAAGCTGGATTCGTTTGAATAGTCAACTTTACCTCCATGTTTTTCTTAAAATAAAATATAAAAGTTTGAAAGTCGCCAGAAATTTATTATTTTTACGATATGAAAAACTAAGATTTCCACTGCAGCAAAATTTAAAAACATTTTTACAAAAACTATATAAAATCATATAATTTTGAAAAACCAAAAAAAGTGTATGTTCATGAACCTACCACAACTAGTTTATATGACCAAAGTTCATACCACAACTACTTTTCGATTCGGAAAAAGCGTTGAGATTAGTGTATTATATCTGAGGGGTGTTAATTTGAAAAGGAAACATACAAATTAATGGTATAGATCCACTAATTAAACCTTCTAAAGACACAGTTTTTAGCAGATATGGTTGAAATTAGGTCCAAATTGGTCCATAATATGATAAAAATTCTACAAAATTCGATCTTTCGATCAGTCTTAATCTGGTAGAAATTGACAAAGAACAAGTAAAAGCGTGCTAAGTTCGGCAGGGCCGAATCTTATATACCCTCCACCATGGATCGTGTTTTTCGAGTTCTTTGCGCGGCATCTCTTTTTAGGCAAACAAAGAAGTATTTTGATGAAATTGTTTCTTTTACGCTCATTTTAATTTCTCTAAAACTAGTTTTATGATCTTAACCGGTTATTGTTTGTGTCGGTCGATTGATTTTAAATTACTTTTATTTCCATAAAATTTTATACAAACAAATTGAAACAAGTAAGAGCGTGCTAAGTTCGGATGGGCCGAATATTATATACTCTCCACCATGGATCGTATTTGTCGAGTTGTTTGCGCGGTATCTTTTTTTAGTCAAACAAAGAATAATGGATAAGATTTATAATGCTATTGGAGATGCATTAAGTGATAGTCCGCTTCGGAACATAAGTGAATTGAATGTTGAAGATCATAATAGAAGTCATTGGATAATATTTCAGTCCATTCGGATAAATAATTGCGCCTTGTAGGGGCTCAGGAAGCACAATCAGAAGATCAGATTATATGGGAGACTGCCGTTATACAAATTTTCAGCAAAATCGGATAAGAATTGCGCCTTCTAGTGGCTAAAGAAGTGTAAGTATGTTGGAAGAGATAACAAATAAATTCATGCAAAATTTCTGCCAAATTGGAAAAGTGTTGCGTCCTCTACTGGCTCAAGAAATCAAGATCCAAGAACGGTTTATATGACAGCTGTATCTGGTTATTCACCGATTTGAACCATACCAAGCACAGTTGTTGGAAGTCACAACATAACTCATGCAAAATCGGATGAGAATGGCGCCCTCTATTGGATAAAGAAGACAAGATCCCAGATCGGTTTGCATACTTAGCACAGTTGTTGTAAATAATACCAAACCACCACGTCAGCCAATCTTATCTAAATGGGCTGTAAGCCCAGATATGGCTTTCAAATAAATCCTCTTTGGTTTCTGGATGTGGAGACCACTGTAGCGCACAGGTTATGGGTCATATATATATTTACACTTCATTTAGATTGCATTGTGCAATTAGGTGTAGATTGTTTATTATGGTGCTAAAAGGTAAATTCTTGTATCATTAATTTTTGTTAGTATTGAAATGAACATTTTTGTTATTCATTAACAACCGGAAGCAGGAAATAACAAATCGCTATATGCGTAAAAAAAAATTTATACTTTGGGTGACATGTTGACTGGTTTTATACGAGAAGCTTATTATATTGATTGTTTTTGGAGGTTTTGAATTTGTGAATATATTGATTTGTATGGTTAAACGTGAAAAATTAAAAATTCATGAAATTGAACAAAACATTATCAACAACAACGATGTCATTATTATTGGTTTCAGCAAACAGAGACGACAAAAAGGTATTTATGAACATGAACTACGAAAAATATGTTGCCTGTGTAGAAACACAGGCGTACAATAGTTTTAGTGCTGATATCCATGTACTCACAGTCGTAACATGGTTGATGGATCTATTTTAGCAGTTATATGAAATAAACTCCAACGAAATACAATAACTTCCAAAGAAAAAGCGAAATAAGTCCCAGGCAAATTCCTTATATTTTTGGACTAGAGGAATAATCATTCATTAAACAAATCGAAATATTTACTACCGACCCAGCGAAGTTGGAGGCCACCGTAGCGCAGAGGTTAGCAAGTCCGCTTATAACGCTGAACGCCTGGGTTCGAATCCTGGGAAGAAATTTTTTATCGGTGGTCACCTGACATTTGTAATGCACCATGCCACGAAAAAACTTTTCCGAAAAGAGGTGTTGCACTGCAGCGTGCCGTTCGGACTCGTCTTAAAAAACGAGGCCACTTATCATTGAGCCTTGATATATGAGAAGTTTGTTCTTGTCTGTTAAGGAAATGTTTATGGGCAAATTTGAATTTGATCCTGCAAAGTATATATATTTCTGATCGCTTTAAAATTTAAAGACTATTTAACGATGTGCGTGTGTCAGTCTGTCCGTTCGTCTATTGTTATCACGCTACAGCTTACAAATATTAAGATGCTAAGCTGAAATTTGGCGCAGATGCGTATTTTTGGCAAACGCTTGTTGAGTTCTTCTACGGGCCAAAATGGTTTTTAGTTGCTATATAATCTGACCTACATACAGGCTCTTAAGCCTTTAAAAAACGCATTTATCACCCAATTTGCATCTGCATCAACGTACAATACTTTGAAAACTGGATGGGAGACCTTCAGCTCTAGTTATCTAAAAAGTGAAACATTTCCAAATTCCCTTAAAACCAGATCAATTACTTGGATTCCAAAATAATCTTCGAGAAACAGGTAGCTGTTTAAGTCAAGGTGACTTAATTATCTTTTCAATATTCCGTACATGTGAAACGTTAGATTTAGCTTACACTAAATAAATTTGTAAACCATTGGAAGTTGTAATCCTTGCGGTAGATGTGTACTGCTTATTTTCTGTAAGGGAGTGCAATGACGTATACCATAGCCTGTCGCGTTGCCCTATTCCGGATACTGATTTTACTCTATTTTGTATTCATTTAAATGTTTGTTTTCCGGCACGCAAATGTGTTATGTGAGTAGTCAATGAGCCGCAAAACGAAAATAAAATATTAACAAGGAAAATTCAATGAAAACAAGTAAAAGCATGCTTTGTTCGACCGGGCCGAATCTAAAATACCCTCCACCATGGACTGGATTTGTTGAGTTCTTTGTCCGGTATACAAAATATAATGGATAAAAGTTGCCATGCTGGAGCTATATCAACTTATGGTCCGATTTGGACCATAATTAAACTGAATGTTGGAGACCGAAGAAGAAGTCATTGTGTTAAATATCAGCCAATTCGGTTAATAATATTGGGTTGCCCAAAAAGTAATTGCTGATTTTTCATATAGTCGGCGTTGACTAATTTTAAGCAAATATTAAGCATTAATCGAATTGGATCGTCATGTAACTGAGCGTGAGATAGGAGAGAAGTTAAATATACCAAAATCAACCATTCATTATCACATAAAAAGTCTTGGACTGGTGAAAAAGCTTGATATTCGGGTACCACATGTATTGAAAGAAATTCATTTAACACACCGAATCAACGCTTGTGATATGCATCTTAAACGCAATGAATTCGGTCCGTTTTTAAAACGAATCGTAACTGGAGATAAAAAATGGATTGTTTACAACAACGTTAGTCGAAAACGATCAAGGTCCAAGCATGGTGAACCAGCTCAAACCACTTCAAAGGCTGATATCCACCAAAAGAAGGTTATGCTGTCTGTTTGGTGGGATTGGAAGGGTGTGGTATATTTTGAGCTGCTTCCAAGGAACCAAACGATTAATTCGGATGTTTACTGTCAACAATTGGACAAATTGAATACAGCCATCAAGGAGAAGCGACCAGAATTGGTCAATCGTAAAGGTGTCATATTCCACCAGGACAAGGTTGGCTGGGAACTTTTGATGCATCCACCATATAGCCCTGACCTTGCACCATCAGATTTACATTTATTTCAATCTTTGCAGAACTCCTTAAATGGCAAAACCTTCGGCAATGATGAGGCTATAAAATCGCACTTGGTTCAGTTTTTTGCAGATAAAGGCCAGAAGTTCTATGAGCGTGGAAAACTAATTTTGCCAGGAAGATGGCAAAAGGTTATCGAAAAAATGGCAATTATATATTTGATTAAAGTTCATTCTAAGTTTATTAAAAATGCATTTACTTTCTTTTAAAAAATCCGCAATTACTTTTTGGGCAACCCAAAAATAATTTTTATACCCTCCACCATAAGATGGGGGGTATACTAATTTCGTCATTCTGTTTGTAACTACTCGAAATATTCGTTTGAGACCCCATAAAGTATATATATTCTTGATCGTCGTAAAATTTTATGTCGATCTAGCCATGTCCGTCCGTCTGTCCGTCCGTCCGTCCGTCCGTCCGTCCGTCCGTCCGTCCGTCCGTCCGTCTGTCTGTCGAAAGCACGCTAACTTCCGAAGGAGTAAAGCTAGCCGCTTGAAATTTTGCACAAATACTTCTTATTAGTGTAGGTCGGTTGGTATTGTAAATGGGCCATATCGGTCCATGTTTTGATATAGCTGCCATATAAACCGATCTTGGGTCTTGACTTCTTGAGCCTGTAGAGTGCGCAATTCTTATCCGATTGGAACGAAATTTTACATGACGTGTTTTGCTATGATATCCAACAACTGTGCCAAGTATGGTTCAAATCGGTCTATAACCTGATATAGCTGCCATATAAACCGATCTTGGGTCTTGACTTCTTGAGCCTCTAGCGTGCGCAATTCTTATCCGATCAGAATGAAATTTTGCACAACGTGTTTTGTTATGATATCCAACAACTGTGCCAAGTATGGTTCAAATCGGTCCATAACCTGATATAGCTGCCATATAAACCGATCTTGGGTCTTGACTTCTTGAGCCTCTAGAGTGCGCAATTCTTATCCGATTGAAATGAAATTTTGCACGACGTGTTTTCTTATTATATCCAACAACAGTGCCAAGTATGGTTCAAATCGGTCCATAACCTGATATAGCTACCATATAAACCGATGTTGGGTCTTGACTTCTTGAGCCTCTAGAGTGCGCAATTCTTATCCGATTGGAATGGAATTTCGCACGACGTGTTTTGTTATGATACCCAACAACTGTGCCAAGTATGGTTCTAATCGGTTCATAACCTGATATAGCTACCATATAAACCGATCTTGGGTCTTGACTTCTTGACCCTCTAGAGGGCACAATTCTTATCCGATTTGAATGATTTTTTGCACGAAGTATTTCGTTATGATATCCAACAACTGTGCCAAGTATGGTTCAAATCGGTTCATAAACTGATATAGCTGTCATATAAACAGATCTGGGGATTTGATTTCTTGAGCTTCTAGAGGGCGCAATTTCTATCCGATTTGGCTGAAATTTTGCATGACGTATTTTATTTTTACTTTCAACAACTGGATCAAATAAGGTTCAAATCGGTTCATAACCTGATATAGCTGCCATATAAACCGATCTGGGATCTTGACTTCTTGACCCCTAGAGGTCGCAATTATTATCCGATATGCCTGAAATTTTGTACGTTGGATCCTCTCATGACCATCAACAAACGTGTTTATTATGGTCTGAATCGGTCTATAGCCCGATACAGATCCCATATAAATCGTTCTCTCTATTTTACTTCGGGAGCCCCAATGGGCGCAATTCTTAACGCAACATATAATTTAATTTTGGTCCGAACCGGACCATATCTTGTTTTTTTTTTTTTTTTTTTTTTTTTTTTTTTTTTGCGGGTCAGGATGGGAAAATGCTTTACGCATGTGACGAGTACGTCTCTCGCCTTATGCCGGGCTCCGTAGTCAACGGTACCGGCTAAAAACCCACCCTGTGACACCCCTGGGAGTTAATTCCACCTCGGAACCGCTTTCGCATTACTTCGAGGTGGACCCCATATCTGGTGATTATCCATTTCGTCTTCATTGTGTCTGCGTCCAGACCTCCGCATTTATACTCTACGCCGCTGCGTCCAGGTCAGCTTTCTTCCTGCGCAGTACTTGTTCGGCATATCTCTTCACCGCCTCCCACTTTCTCTCGTCCTCCAGCATTTTTGGACTATTGTCTCAGGCGTAACGTCGCCAATCGCTGCTTCCAACTCGCTGCGTCTTTCAACCCAGCGCTCGCAGTGGAAAAAAGTGTGCTCCACATCGTCTTCAACTTCAACCTCCTCATAAATACACTTGCTTGAGGAGCATTTGCCCATTTTATGCAGGTATTTCCGGAAGTAACCATGTCCTGTTAACATCTGTGTGACGTAATAGTTGACGTCGCCGTGCTTCCTTTCTTTCCATATCCGTACATCGGGTATTAATCGTCGCGTCCATCTGGCCCGATTTTCGCTAGTCCACCTTTGTTGCCATCTCTCGGTAGTTTCCTCTCGTATGGCCTGTGTATGATCCATTTGGGCCCCGTCCTGTATTCTTTGAGTGTTGGACCTCTCGGTGTAGAGCCTGGCGCGCTGCATGGCCTGCAGGTCTATCGGAACCATTCCGGCTATTACAAGGGCTGCGGGCTCCGACACTGTCCGGTAGGATGATATGACTCTAAGTGCCGCCGTCCTCTGTACCGAGAGCAGGGATTTCGCTCGGTATGCCGTCTGCAGTGTCTGGCCCCATATTTCGCTTCCATAGAGGAGGATGCTATTGCATGTCTCCATTAAGAGTCTGCGCCTGCTTGGGAGAGGCCCACCTATGTTTGCCATCAGTCGACTAAGTTGCGCCGTTATCTTTGAGGCTTTTGTTGTCGCGTGCCGTATTTGCTCTGCGTAGGTCAGCTTTGTATCTAGTCGGATTCCTAGATATTTGATCGATCTCTTGGTCTTCACCAGTATATCGTCTATACGCATATCCACTTCCACTGGGATATTTTTTCTCGTTAGGAGAAGTAGTTCCGTTTTCTGCATCGCAAGTTGTAGGCCATGGGAATCTAGCCAGTCCCTTGCCCTTAGCATCACCTGCCGTAATTTGCGCTCAGCGCCTTCCGTGTCTCTTGCCGTGATGACTGCAGCAATGTCATCAGCATATCCTACTAGAAAGGTTCCGTCTGGCATTTCCATTCGCAGTATTCCATCATAACTGGCATTCCAGAGGTCCGGTCCGAGTATGGAGCCCTGCGCCGCTCCTGATGTGACCTCATATTCGCTCGTTCCATCTTGAGAATTATAGATAAGTACCCTGTCACTCAAGTAACTTCTCATTATTCTCATCAGGTACGCCGGGATATTAAAGTCCTCTCTGAGCGATTTGAGGACGTCAGACCATCTAAGGCTGTTGAAAGCGTTCTTCACATCCAGTGTGGCCAAGAGGACAATTGGCCTGGAGTAGTGGTTCCTTTGCCTAGCCACCTCTACTATCTCCACCACATCTCTGAGGGCTCCGATCGTGGACATTCCTGCCCGGAAGCCATGTTGTCTCATTGAGAGTCCACCTCCCTCGATGATGGCATCCTGGAGCCGTGGCTTCAGTAGTCTCTCCAAAAGCTTGCCGGCCGTATCCAGCATACATAGTGGTCTGTATGTGGATGGGGATATTGGATCACCTTTGCCTTTGCTTATGAGCACCAGCTTTTGTCGCTTCCATACTTCCGGAAAACACCTGCCATTAGACACCGATTAAACATTTCAAGAAGAAATTCGGGTCTATTCTCGGCTATCAGCCTGATTACCTCGGACGGTATTCCGTCGGGGCCGGGGGCTTTTCTGCTCTGGAGGCTGGGGGCTGCATTCTTTAGCTCCTCTGTCGTGAACGGGTTTATGTTTTCCGTTGGCTCTTCAGTAACTTCGTCTTCTATACGGTCGTGTCGGGGAAAGAGTGTATGGACTATATTCTCCATTGTTCTCCCGTCCATCACCGCTGTTGGGCTCCGTGTGCCAAGCTTCTCCATCACAATTTTGTATCCGAGGCCCCAAGGATTTCGGTTAATATCTTCTCTTAGTTCCTCCCACTTTTCTTTCTTGCTCCTTTCTATTTCGGCAGCGAGTATCTTTTTTGCCTCCTTGTAAAGAGCGTGTTCTGTCTCAGCCGTGCCCCTGCGACGAGCTCTCGTGTATCTGCGTCTTAGTTTGATGCAGTTGCTTCGTTGCTCAGCTATGGCATCATTCCACCAGTGCACTGCGGTTTTATTTCCCCTCGGCCTTTTGAGTTTTGGCATGGATTTCTTACATCCGTACTCTATGATTTCCATCACCCGTTCCACTGTCGACGGAACGTCTAGTTCATCCAGCTCTGACCACACGGCTTGCCGGTCGATTTCCGCCAGGAGTTTTGAGGAGTCGAGCTTGCTCACGTTCCACTTTCGTGTACTGGTGCTCCTTTCCTCGTTAACTGTGTTCCCTCCAGTATTGGAGGAGAACATAATGTACTGGTGATCGCTTGCCGTGTAAGTTTCCAGTACGCTCCACTCTGTTATTTTTCCGATGATTTCCTCGGACGCAAGGGTGATGTCCGGTATAGTGCCTTCGCAGCCGGGTCGCCTAAAGGTTGGCACGTCTCCAGTGTTTACAACGAGTAAACCGGTTCTTGCGGCCATGTCTAGAACTCGTCTCCCTCTTGGGTTGGTTGTTGGCATGCCCCATTCCACCGCTCGAGAGTTGAAATCGCCAGCTACTACGTGATGGCCGTCTAATCCACGCATTGTGTCCTCGATCTCATCGAGTTTTGCCTCGTAGGCGTCGATGCTGTCACTAGGAGTGAGGTAGCAGCTAAACAGCGTAAAGTGGTTTAACTGCACCCAGACGTAACCGTCTCCACTTCCGCTCTTTACTGGTGAGATGCCATTGCGGTATGGGATCCAGATAGCAGCTGTTTTTGTGGGATCCTCCAGCCAGGACCCTTGATCTCTCCTTCCATATTGCTCGCTTATAATCACGATGTCAGCACGTTGTTCTGCGACTATCTGTGATAGGAGATCATGTGCGACTTTACACCTGTGCATGTTGGCCTGCAGTATTCTCAGCATGCCTGCTGTTTGCCTCCTTTACATCTCTCTGACCCAGGAAGATGATCCGTCGGGCCTTTTCCCCTCTGCGAGCAAATACAGCATTTCCGAGGGTTATGGCACTCCTTCATCTTGTGCCCACTCTCGCCGCATCTAATGCATAGTCCCATTCCTTTCCTGTCGGGTCCCTTGCACTCCCACTGTAGGTGGCCGGCTCCAAAACATCTGAAGCAGCGCTTTCTTTCATCCCGATAGTTTAGCCGACAATTCGTCATTCCTATCAGGAGCCTGCTGGTCTTCAACAAAATATTGACGCAGCTAGTTGGCAGAGAAACGAAGGCCCTCCTCTGCTCCTTCGAATTAAGTGCTGTCAGCTGCACAGTCACTTCTCCAGCTGTCGTTCCCGTTGCCTTGATCACTGCTTCAGTGATCTCGTCGGCGGTCGAGAGGGAGTCCAAGTCACGGATCTCAATTGTCGCCTTCGGTTTCATGTCCTGCACGACTGCAGCCTCCTTAAGGACGCCTTTGAGGGACTCGCAGAACACCTCCTTGTTTCCTCCTCTGCCCATCACGAGAAGAACTGCACCCGTTCTCGTTTTCTGGACGGAGCGGATGGCGACCTCGGCTTCCTCCGGTTTCGCGTTTCGCCTGAGGTCCCTGAGCACGTCCGCGTAACTATGCCCCTCCTTCGGCTTGATTAACACGGCCTCTGGTCGCTGCCTGGGTTTCCGTGGTCTCCGAGCGCGCGGTTTTCGCCGCGGGTTCCTCCTTGACGTTCTTGCCTCTTCTTCGGGCTTCTTCTTCTCAGCCTCTTTGTCGGGCTTCCTCTTTCCGGCTGTTTTCGCCGGTGGTCTCACCTCTACAGCTTTATCCTTCTTCTTTTTGCCAGGATTTTCTTCGACTGGACTCGGCGCGCTCCTCTTGTTTTGCGCCGTAGAAGGCGTCGACATGTTGGTTGATGTCGTGGGAGTCTCCGCTATTATTGGCCTGCTTTGCTGTTTCTGCTTCTCCGCGGCCTTCCAGTTTTTGCGGTAGCTCCCAATAATGTCCAAGATTTCCTCTATCTCAGACACACCATTTTGGACATCCCTGCTAATGTTCTTCTGCCTTCCTATAGCTAGTCGCATCTGGCGAAGGACTTTCTTGCACTTTTCAAGCGCCTCCTCCTCCGAAAGTCGCATCTTCAAGATGAACTCTTGTCTAGGAGAACTGGTGCTGTTCTCGCATGTCTCCGCGTTGTTCTCCGCTGGGGTACAGTCTAACGCTATACTTCTTACCTCCTTCTCTTTCTCGACACTGGGCCCGGAGGCTAGTGGAGAATTTACCGGTGATCGATGTACTTTCGATCTTCTTCCAAAGATCGATTCCATCTCCTCTGCTGCTATGTTAATGGGTGTTTCCATTTTAATCGGGTCCCCACTTAGAGCCGTTGTCTGTGTCCGATAATGTAGTCGCCCTTTCGCAGAGCGATGACCCCGAGGGTCCCTTTGCAAGCAGTGAGGTCCTCGCGAGGGTTGACGCAAGACCTTATGAGTACTTGCGTTCAGAGCCAGGTCGGGCATTAATCTGGATATCGTATCAACAGAACCTACATTACCAACTTAATGGTTACGAGGCACAGATCGTTCCCTAAGGCCTGCCAGGGGTTTAACGGGACGGAGGCAGCGGTGGCATTAGCCTGGAAGCCATTTCGAGAGGGATGTCACTCCCTCCTACTCAGGTAACAGAATACCACAGCCGTCAGCTCGTAGCATCAATCCAAATCGGTTATCAAAATCATGTTCCAGTGTACGCGCCAGGGTCAAGGTCCCCTTGATTGGGGAATCCACGGGGGCATCACTCCCCAGACTGCATCTATCTGTAGAGCACCCCTGTGGGTGGATACTTAGTCAACTGGCGGCATCCATTCGCCATGTCGCGAAGACGTCGTTGGCTATAAATGCCTTTTTGTAGCATGTCCTCGGTCTTCACCGCTCGTGGTCGGGGGCTGCTTATTTTTCACAGCTAACCTTTAGGTCGTTCAGCCATCCGCCACCTGCTGACCCCGATAGTAGCCTGAGCTCGGCCCTACCATAATAATAATAATAATAATAATAATAATAATTTTTTATACCCACCACCGAAGGATGGGGGTATATTCATTTTGTCATTCCGTTTGCAACACATCGAAATATCCATTTCCGACCATATAAAGTATATATATTCTTGATCAGCGTAAAAATCTAAGACGATCTAGACATGTCCGTCCGTCTGTCCGTCTGTCCGTCTGTCCGTCTGTCCGTCTGTCTGTTGAAATCACGCTACAGCCTTTAAAAATAGAGATATTGAGCTGAAACTTTGCACAGATTCTTTTTTTGTCCATAAGCAGGTTAAGTTCGAAGATGGGCTATATCGGACTATATCTTCATATAGCCCCCATATAGACCGATCGGCCGATTTAGGGTCTTAGGCCCATAAAAGCCACATTTATTATCCGATTTTGCTGAAATTTGGGACAGTGAGTTGTGTTAAGCCCTTCGACATCCTTCGTGAATTTGGCTCAGATCGGTCCAGATTTGGATATAGCTGCCATATAGACCGATCATCCGATTTAGGGTCTAAGTCCCATAAAAGCCACATTTATTATCCGATTTCGCTGAAATTTAGGACAGTGAGTTGTGTTAGGCCCTTCGACATCCTCCGTGAATTTGACTCAGATCGGTCCAGATTTGGATATAGCTGCCATATAGACCGATTTCTCGATTAAAGGTCTTAGGCCCATAAAAGCCACATTTATTATCCGATTTTGCTGAAAATTGGTACAGTGAGTTGTGTTAAGCCCTTCGACATCCTCCGTGAATTTGGCTCAGATCGGTCCAGATTTGGATATAGCTGCCATATAGACCGATCATCCGATTTAGGGTCTAAGTCTCATAAAAGCCACAATTATTATCCGATCTTGCTGAAATTTGGGACAGTGAATTGTGTTATTCCTTTCGATATCTTTCTTCAATTTGGCCCAGATCGGTTCAGATTTGGATATAGCTGCCATATTGACCGATATCTACGTTTTAGGTTTTGGGGCCATAAAAGACGCATTTATTGTCCGATGTCGCTGAAATTTGAGACAGTGAGTTTGGTTAGGCTCTTCGAAGTCCTTCTTCAATTTGGCCCAGATCGGTCGAGATTTGAATATAGCTGCCATATAGACCGATATCGCGATTTAAGGTCTTGGCCCCATAAAAGGCGCATTTATAATCCGATTTCACTGAAATTTGACACAGTGACTTATGTTAGGCTTTTCGACATCCGTGTCGTATATGGTTCAGATCGGTTTATTTTTAGATATAGCTAGTGTACTTTTAGTATTTGGTCCAAATCGGAACATATTTTGATATAACTGATATGGGACATAAGGTATGAAATTTCCACCGAATTTTGATGAAAGGTGGTTTACATATATTCCCGAGGTGGTGGGTATCCAAAGTTCGGCCCGGCCGAACTTAACGCCTTTTTACTTGTTTTTTTTTTTTTTTTTTTTTTTTGCGGGTCAGGATGGGAAAATGCTTTACGCATGTGACGAGTACGTCTCTCGCCTTATGCCGGGCTCCGTAGTCAACGGTACCGGCTAAAAACCCACCCTGTGACACCCCTGGGAGTTAATTCCACCTCGGAACCGCTTTCGCATTACTTCGAGGTGGACCCCATATCTGGTGATTATCCATTTCGTCTTCATTGTGTCTGCGTCCAGACCTCCGCATTTATACTCTACGCCGCTGCGTCCAGGTCAGCTTTCTTCCTGCGCAGTACTTGTTCGGCATATCTCTTCACCGCCTCCCACTTTCTCTCGTCCTCCAGCATTTTTTGGACTATTGTCTCAGGCGTAACGTCGCCAATCGCTGCTTCCAACTCGCTGCGTCTTTCAACCCAGCGCTCGCAGTGGAAAAAAGTGTGCTCCACATCGTCTTCAACTTCAACCTCCTCATAAATACACTTGCTTGAGGAGCATTTGCCCATTTTATGCAGGTATTTCCGGAAGTAACCATGTCCTGTTAACATCTGTGTGACGTAATAGTTGACGTCGCCGTGCTTCCTTTCTTTCCATATCCGTACATCGGGTATTAATCGTCGCGTCCATCTGGCCCGATTTTCGCTAGTCCACCTTTGTTGCCATCTCTCGGTAGTCTCCTCTCGTATGGCCTGTGTATGATCCATTTGGGCCCCGTCCTGTATTCTTTGAGTGTTGGACCTCTCGGTGTAGAGCCTGGCGCGCTGCATGGCCTGCAGGTCTATCGGAACCATTCCGGCTATTACAAGGGCTGCGGGCTCCGACACTGTCCGGTAGGATGATATGACTCTAAGTGCCGCCGTCCTCTGTACCGAGAGCAGGGATTTCGCTCGGTATGCCGTCTGCAGTGTCTGGCCCCATATTTCGCTTCCATAGAGGAGGATGCTATTGCATGCCTCCATTAAGAGTCTGCGCCTGCTTGGGAGAGGCCCACCTATGTTTGCCATCAGTCGACTAAGTTGCGCCGTTATCTTTGAGGCTTTTGTTGTCGCGTGCCGTATTTGCTCTGCGTAGGTCAGCTTTGTATCTAGTCGGATTCCTAGATATTTGATCGATCTCTTGGTCTTCACCAGTATATCGTCTATACGCATATCCACTTCCACTGGGATATTTTTTCTCGTTAGGAGAAGTAGTTCCGTTTTCTGCATCGCAAGTTGTAGGCCATGGGAATCTAGCCAGTCCCTTGCCCTTAGCATCACCTGCCGTAATTTGCGCTCAGCGCCTTCCGTGTCTCTTGCCGTGATGACTGCAGCAATGTCATCAGCATATCCTACTAGAAAGGTTCCGTCTGGCATTTCCATTCGCAGTATTCCATCATAGCTGGCATTCCAGAGGTCCGCTCCTGATGTGACCTCATATTCACTCGTTCCTTCTTGAGAATTATAGATAAGTACCCTGTCACTCAAGTAACTGGTACGCCGGGATATTAAAGTCCTCTCTGAGCGATTTGAGGACGTCAGACCATCTAAGGCTGTTGAAAGCGTTCTTCACATCCAGTGTGGCCAAGAGGACAATTGGCCTGGAGTAGTGGTTCCTTTGCCTAGCCACCTCTACTATCTCCACCACATCTCTGAGGGCTCCGATCGTGGACATTCCTGCCCGGAAGCCATGTTGTCTCATTGAGAGTCCACCTCCCTCGATGATGGCGTCCTGGAGCCGTGGCTTCAGTAGTCTCTCCAAAAGCTTGCCGGCCGTATCCAGCATACATAGTGGTCTGTATGTGGATGGGGATATTGGATCACCTTTGCCTTTGCTTATGAGCACCAGCTTTTGTCGCTTCCATACTTCCGGAAAAACACCTGCCATTAGACACCGATTAAACATTTCAAGAAGAAATTCGGGTCTATTCTCGGCTATCAGCCTGATTACCTCGGACGGTATTCCGTCGGGGCCGGGGGCTTTTCTGCTCTGGAGGCTGCGGGCTGCATTCTTTAGCTCCTCTATCGTGAACGGGTTTATGTTTTCCGTTGGCTCTTCATTAACTTCGTCTTCTATACGGTCGTGTCGGGGAAAGAGTGTATGGACTATATTCTCCATTGTTCTCCCGTCCATCACCGCTGTTGGGCTCCGTGTGCCGAGCTTCTCCATCACAATTTTGTATCCGAGGCCCCAAGGATTTCGGTTAATATCTTCTCTTAGTTCCTCCCACTTTTCTTTCTTGCTCCTTTCTATTTCGGCAGCGAGTATCTTTTTTGCCTCCTTGTAAAGAGCGTGTTCTGTCTCAGCCGTGCCCCTGCGACGAGCTCTCGTGTATCTGCGTCTTAGTTTGATGCAGTTGCTTCGTTGCTCAGCTATGGCATCATTCCACCAGTGCACTGCGGTTTTATTTCCCCTCGGCCTTTTGAGTTTTGGCATGGATTTCTTACATCCGTACTCTATGATTTCCATCACCCGTTCCACTGTCGACGGAACGTCTAGTTCATCCAGCTCTGACCACACGGCTTGCCGGTCGATTTCCGCCAGGAGTTTTGAGGAGTCGAGCTTGCTCACGTTCCACTTTCGTGTACTGGTGCTCCTTTCCTCGTTAACTGTGTTCCCTCCAGTATTGAAGGAGAACATAATGTACTGGTGATCGCTTGCCGTGTAAGTTTCCAGTACGCTCCACTCTGTTATTTTTCCGATGATTTCCTCGGACGCAAGGGTGATGTCCGGTATAGTGCCTTCGCAGCCGGGTCGCCTAAAGGTTGGCACGTCTCCAGTGTTTACAACGAGTAAACCGGTTCTTGCGGCCATGTCTAGAACTCGTCTCCCTCTTGGGTTGGTTGTTGGCATGCCCCATTCCACCGCTCGAGAGTTGAAATCGCCAGCTACTACGTGATGGCCGTCTAATCCACGCATTGTGTCCTCGATCTCATCGAGTTTTGCCTCGTAGGCGTCGATGCTGTCACTAGGAGTGAAGTAGCAGCTAAACAGCGTAAAGTGGTTTAACTGCACCCAGACGTAACCGTCTCCACTTCCGCTCTTTACTGGTGAGATGCCATTGCGGTATGGGATCCAGATAGCAGCTGTTTTTGTGGGATCCTCCAGCCAGGACCCTTGATCTCTCCTTCCATATTGCTCGCTTATAATCACGATGTCAGCACGTTGTTCTGCGACTATCTGTGATAGGAGATCATGTGCGACTTTACACCTGTGCATGTTGGCCTGCAGTATTCTCAGCATGCCTGCTGTTTGCCTCCTTTACATCTCTCTGACCCAGGAAGATGATCCGTCGGGCCTTTTCCCCTCTGCGAGCAAATACAGCATTTCCGAGGGTTATGGCACTCCTTCATCTTGTGCCCACTCTCGCCGCATCTAATGCATAGTCCCATTCCTTTCCTATCGGGTCCCTTGCACTCCCACTGTAGGTGGCCGGCTCCAAAACATCTGAAGCAGCGCTTTCTTTCATCCCGATAGTTTAGCCGACAATTCGTCATTCCTATCAGGAGCCTGCTGGTCTTCAACAAAATATTGACGCAGCTAGTTGGCAGAGAAACGAAGGCCCTCCTCTGCTCCTTCGAATTAAGTGCTGTCAGCTGCACAGTCACTTCTCCAGCTGTCGTTCCCGTTGCCTTGATCACTGCTTCAGTGATCTCGTCGGCGGTCGAGAGGGAGTCCAAGTCACGGATCTCAATTGTCGCCTTCGGTTTCATGTCCTGCACGACTGCAGCCTCCTTAAGGACGCCTTTGAGGGACTCGCAGAACACCTCCTTGTTTCCTCCTCTGCCCATCACGAGAAGAACTGCACCCGTTCTCGTTTTCTGGACGGAGCGGATGGCGACCTCGGCTTCCTCCGGTTTCGCGTTTCGCCTGAGGTCCCTGAGCACGTCCGCGTAACTATGCCCCTCCTTCGGCTTGATTAACACGGCCTCTGGTCGCTGCCTGGGTTTCCGTGGTCTCCGAGCGCGCGGTTTTCGCCGCGGGTTCCTCCTTGACGTTCTTGCCTCTTCTTCGGGCTTCTTCTTCTCAGCCTCTTTGTCGGGCTTCCTCTTTCCGGCTGTTTTCGCCGGTGGTCTCACCTCTACAGCTTTATCCTTCTTCTTTTTGCCAGGATTTTCTTCGACTGGACTCGGCGCGCTCCTCTTGTTTTGCGCCGTAGAAGGCGTCGACATGTTGGTTGATGTCGTGGGAGTCTCCGCTATTATTGGCCTGCTTTGCTGTTTCTGCTTCTCCGCGGCCTTCCAGTTTTTGCGGTAGCTCCCAATAATGTCCAAGATTTCCTCTATCTCAGACACACCATTTTGGACATCCCTGCTAATGTTCTTCTGCCTTCCTATAGCTAGTCGCATCTGGCGAAGGACTTTCTTGCACTTTTCAAGCGCCTCCTCCTCCGAAAGTCGCATCTTCAAGATGAACTCTTGTCTAGGAGAACTGGTGCTGTTCTCGCATGTCTCCGCGTTGTTCTCCGCTGGGGTACAGTCTAACGCTATACTTCTTACCTCCTTCTCTTTCTCGACACTGGGCCCGGAGGCTAGTGGAGAATTTACCGGTGATCGATGTACTTTCGATCTTCTTCCAAAGATCGATTCCATCTCCTCTGCTGCTATGTTAATGGGTGTTTCCATTTTAATCGGGTCCCCACTTAGAGCCGTTGTCTGTGTCCGATAATGTAGTCGCCCTTTCGCAGAGCGATGACCCCGAGGGTCCCTTTGCAAGCAGTGAGGTCCTCGCGAGGGTTGACGCAAGACCTTATGAGTACTTGCGTTCAGAGCCAGGTCGGGCATTAATCTGGATATCGTATCAACAGAACCTACATTACCAACTTAATGGTTACGAGGCACAGATCGTTCCCTAAGGCCTGCCAGGGGTTTAACGGGACGGAGGCAGCGGTGGCATTAGCCTGGAAGCCATTTCGAGAGGGATGTCACTCCCTCCTACTCAGGTAACAGAATACCACAGCCGTCAGCTCGTAGCATCAATCCAAATCGGTTATCAAAATCATGTTCCAGTGTACGCGCCAGGGTCAAGGTCCCCTTGATTGGGGAATCCACGGGGGCATCACTCCCCAGACTGCATCTACCTGTAGAGCACCCCTGTGGGTGGATACTTAGTCAACTGGCGGCATCCATTCGCCATGTCGCGAAGACGTCGTTGGCTATAAATGCCTTTTTGTAGCATGTCCTCGGTCTTCACCGCTCGTGGTCGGGGGCTGCTTATTTTTCACAGCTAACCTTTAGGTCGTTCAGCCATCCGCCACCTGCTGACCCCGATAGTAGCCTGAGCTCGGCCCTACCATTTTTTTTTTTTTTTTTTTTTTTTTTTTTTTTTTTTTTTTGCGGGTCAGGATGGGAAAATGCTTTACGCATGTGACGAGTACGTCTCTCGCCTTATGCCGGGCTCCGTAGTCAACGGTACCGGCTAAAAACCCACCCTGTGACACCCCTGGGAGTTAATTCCACCTCGGAACCGCTTTCGCATTACTTCGAGGTGGACCCCATATCTGGTGATTATCCATTTCGTCTTCATTGTGTCTGCGTCCAGACCTCCGCATTTATACTCTACGCCGCTGCGTCCAGGTCAGCTTTCTTCCTGCGCAGTACTTGTTCGGCATATCTCTTCACCGCCTCCCACTTTCTCTCGTCCTCCAGCATTTTTTGGACTATTGTCTCAGGCGTAACGTCGCCAATCGCTGCTTCCAACTCGCTGCGTCTTTCAACCCAGCGCTCGCAGTGGAAAAAAGTGTGCTCCACATCGTCTTCAACTTCAACCTCCTCATAAATACACTTGCTTGAGGAGCATTTGCCCATTTTATGCAGGTATTTCCGGAAGTAACCATGTCCTGTTAACATCTGTGTGACGTAGTAGTTGACGTCGCCGTGCTTCCTTTCTTTCCATATCCGTACATCGGGTATTAATCGTCGCGTCCATCTGGCCCGATTTTCGCTAGTCCACCTTTGTTGCCATCTCTCGGTAGTCTCCTCTCGTATGGCCTGTGTATGATCCATTTGGGCCCCGTCCTTTATTCTTTGAGTGTTGGACCTCTCGGTGTAGAGCCTGGCGCGCTGCATGGCCTGCAGGTCTATCGGAACCATTCCGGCTATTACAAGGGCTGCGGGCTCCGACACTGTCCGGTAGGATGATATGACTCTAAGTGCCGCCGTCCTCTGTACCGAGAGCAGGGATTTCGCTCGGTATGCCGTCTGCAGTGTCTGGCCCCATATTTCGCTTCCATAGAGGAGGATGCTATTGCATGTCTCCATTAAGAGTCTGCGCCTGCTTGGGAGAGGCCCACCTATGTTTGCCATCAGTCGACTAAGTTGCGCCGTTATCTTTGAGGCTTTTGTTGTCGCGTGCCGTATTTGCTCTGCGTAGGTCAGCTTTGTATCTAGTCGGATTCCTAGATATTTGATCGATCTCTTGGTCTTCACCAGTATATCGTCTATACGCATATCCACTTCCACTGGGATATTTTTTCTCGTTAGGAGAAGTAGTTCCGTTTTCTGCATCGCAAGTTGTAGGCCATGGGAATCTAGCCAGTCCCTTGCCCTTAGCATCACCTGCCGTAATTTGCGCTCAGCGCCTTCCGTGTCTCTTGCCGTGATGACTGCAGCAATGTCATCAGCATATCCTACTAGAAAGGTTCCGTCTGGCATTTCCATTCGCAGTATTCCATCATAACTGGCATTCCAGAGGTCCGGTCCGAGTATGGAGCCCTGCGCCGCTCCTGATGTGACCTCATATTCACTCGTTCCATCTTGAGAATTATAGATAAGTACCCTGTCACTCAAGTAACTTCTCATTATTCTCATCAGGTACGCCGGGATATTAAAGTCCTCTCTGAGCGATTTGAGGACGTCAGACCATCTAAGGCTGTTGAAAGCGTTCTTCACATCCAGTGTGGCCAAGAGGACAATTGGCCTGGAGTAGTGGTTCCTTTGCCTAGCCACCTCTACTATCTCCACCACATCTCTGAGGGCTCCGATCGTGGACATTCCTGCCCGGAAGCCATGTTGTCTCATTGAGAGTCCACCTCCCTCGATGATGGCGTCCTGGAGCCGTGGCTTCAGTAGTCTCTCCAAAAGCTTGCCGGCCGTATCCAGCATACATAGTGGTCTGTATGTGGATGGGGATATTGGATCACCTTTGCCTTTGCTTATGAGCACCAGCTTTTGTCGCTTCCATACTTCCGGAAAAGCACCTGCCATTAGACACCGATTAAACATTTCAAGAAGAAATTCGGGTCTATTCTCGGCTATCAGCCTGATTACCTCGGACGGTATTCCGTCGGGGCCGGGGGCTTTTCTGCTCTGGAGGCTGCGGGCTGCATTCTTTAGCTCCTCTTTCGTGAACGGGTTTATGTTTTCCGTTGGCTCTTCATTAACTTCGTCTTCTATACGGTCGTGTCGGGGAAAGAGTGTATGGACTATATTCTCCATTGTTCTCCCGTCCATCACCGCTGTTGGGCTCCGTGTGCCGAGCTTCTCCATCACAATTTTGTATCCGAGGCCCCAAGGATTTCGGTTAATATCTTCTCTTAGTTCCTCCCACTTTTCTTTCTTGCTCCTTTCTATTTCGGCAGCGAGTATCTTTTTTGCCTCCTTGTAAAGAGCGTGTTCTGTCTCAGCCGTGCCCCTGCGACGAGCTCTCGTGTATCTGCGTCTTAGTTTGATGCAGTTGCTTCGTTGCTCAGCTATGGCATCATTCCACCAGTGCACTGCGGTTTTATTTCCCCTCGGCCTTTTGAGTTTTGGCATGGATTTCTTACATCCGTACTCTATGATTTCCATCACCCGTTCCACTGTCGACGGAACGTCTAGTTCATCCAGCTCTGACCACACGGCTTGCCGGTCGATTTCCGCCAGGAGTTTTGAGGAGTCGAGCTTGCTCACGTTCCACTTTCGTGTACTGGTGCTCCTTTCCTCGTTAACTGTGTTCCCTCCAGTATTGAAGGAGAACATAATGTACTGGTGATCGCTTGCCGTGTAAGTTTCCAGTACGCTCCACTCTGTTATTTTTCCGATGATTTCCTCGGACGCAAGGGTGATGTCCGGTATAGTGCCTTCGCAGCCGGGTCGCCTAAAGGTTGGCACGTCTCCAGTGTTTACAACGAGTAAACCGGTTCTTGCGGCCATGTCTAGAACTCGTCTCCCTCTTGGGTTGGTTGTTGGCATGCCCCATTCCACCGCTCGAGAGTTGAAATCGCCAGCTACTACGTGATGGCCGTCTAATCCACGCATTGTGTCCTCGATCTCATCGAGTTTTGCCTCGTAGGCGTCGATGCTGTCACTAGGAGTGAGGTAGCAGCTAAACAGCGTAAAGTGGTTTAACTGCACCCAGACGTAACCGTCTCCACTTCCGCTCTTTACTGGTGAGATGCCATTGCGGTATGGGATCCAGATAGCATCTGTTTTTGTGGGATCCTCCAGCCAGGACCCTTGATCTCTCCTTCCATATTGCTCGCTTATAATCACGATGTCAGCACGTTGTTCTGCGACTATCTGTGATAGGAGATCATGTGCGACTTTACACCTGTGCATGTTGGCCTGCAGTATTCTCAGCATGCCTGCTGTTTGCCTCCTTTACATCTCTCTGACCCAGGAAGATGATCCGTCGGGCCTTTTCCCCTCTGCGAGCAAATACAGCATTTCCGAGGGTTATGGCACTCCTTCATCTTGTGCCCACTCTCGCCGCATCTAATGCATAGTCCCATTCCTTTCCTGTCGGGTCCCTTGCACTCCCACTGTAGGTGGCCGGCTCCAAAACATCTGAAGCAGCGCTTTCTTTCATCCCGATAGTTTAGCCGACAGTTCGTCATTCCTATCAGGAGCCTGCTGGTCTTCAACAAAATATTGACGCAGCTAGTTGGCAGAGAAACGAAGGCCCTCCTCTGCTCCTTCGAATTAAGTGCTGTCAGCTGCACAGTCACTTCTCCAGCTGTCGTTCCCGTTGCCTTGATCACTGCTTCAGTGATCTCGTCGGCGGTCGAGAGGGAGTCCAAGTCACGGATCTCAATTGTCGCCTTCGGTTTCATGTCCTGCACGACTGCAGCCTCCTTAAGGACGCCTTTGAGGGACTCGCAGAACACCTCCTTGTTTCCTCCTCTGCCCATCACGAGAAGAACTGCACCCGTTCTCGTTTTCTGGACGGAGCGGATGGCGACCTCGGCTTCCTCCGGTTTCGCGTTTCGCCTGAGGTCCCTGAGCACGTCCGCGTAACTATGCCCCTCCTTCGGCTTGATTAACACGGCCTCTGGTCGCTGCCTGGGTTTCCGTGGTCTCCGAGCGCGCGGTTTTCGCCGCGGGTTCCTCCTTGACGTTCTTGCCTCTTCTTCGGGCTTCTTCTTCTCAGCCTCTTTGTCGGGCTTCCTCTTTCCGGCTGTTTTCGCCGGTGGTCTCACCTCTACAGCTTTATCCTTCTTCTTTTTGCCAGGATTTTCTTCGACTGACTCGGCGCGCTCCTCTTGTTTTGCGCCGTAGAAGGCGTCGACATGTTGGTTGATGTCGTGGGAGTCTCCGCTATTATTGGCCTGCTTTGCTGTTTCTGCTTCTCCGCGGCCTTCCAGTTTTTGCGGTAGCTCCCAATAATGTCCAAGATTTCCTCTATCTCAGACACACCATTTTTGGACATCCCTGCTAATGTTCTTCTGCCTACCTATAGCTAGTCGCATCTGGCGAAGGACTTTCTTGCACTTTCCAAGCGCCTCCTCCTCCGAAAGTCGCATCTTCAAGATGAACTCTTGTCTAGGAGAACTGGTGCTGTTCTCGCATGTCTCCGCGTTGTTCTCCGCTGGGGTACAGTCTAACGCTATACTTCTTACCTCCTTCTCTTTCTCGGCACTGGGCCCGGAGGCTAGTGGAGAATTTACCGGTGATCGATGTACTTTCGATCTTCTTCCAAAGATCGATTCCATCTCCTCTGCTGCTATGTTAATGGGTGTTTCCATTTTAATCGGGTCCCCACTTAGAGCCGTTGTCTGTGTCCGATAATGTAGTCGCCCTTTCGCAGAGCGATGACCCC
>NW_026739181.1:0-3000 GCF_963082655.1 Stomoxys calcitrans | reverse complement strand
GATAATTGAAAATTTGGGTTAATTGAAATCATTGGATAATTCAAAAATAAATTTCCAATATTAATCGGTTAAGAATGTGTGTGATTTTTGTAAGTCTTTATCTTGATTTCGTTTTTAAATTTTTGCACATACTTCATTTCCATTCGCTACCATATTAGATAATATTGGGTTGCCCAAAAAGTAATTGCGGATTTTCCATATTGTCGGCGTTGACAAATTTTTTCACAGCTTGTGACTCGGTAATTGCATTCTTTCTTCTGACAGTTATCAGCTGTTACTTTTAGCTTGCTTTAGAAAAAAAGTGTAAAAAAAGTATATTTGATTAAAGTTCATTCTAAGTTTTATTAAAAATGCATTTAATTTCTTTTAAAAAATCCGCTATTACTTTTTGGGCAACCCAATAATTTATGAGTAGATGGGAACAGTAGGAATCACCTTATTCAATTCACCCATTCAAACAATTACGCAAGCATGCAAACTAATATGCCAACCACACACACACACACACACACACACACTCACATTCTCAAATATTGACAAATGCTGCATACATATGTACATACGATTTATTTGCGATTGCCACTAATTTATGACATTTAAATTGTTAAGTTAATATTTTAATGAGCCTATCTCGGTCATATTATTGCAGCAGCAGCAGCAGCTGCTGCAGCATTTGCACCAGCAACAACAACAGCAAAAAATATGTCGCTATTAATTTGCACTTCATTGTGTTATTTTTATCGAATTTCATTCGATTGCAGCAAATTACTAAATTAGCAACAATTATCCCGGAAAGCAAAATATAATTCGTTACACATTTAGGCATATTTATTGAGTGCGAGAGAGAATGGGTGGGTGGGCATGTGCGAGTGTGTGTGTGTGTGGGTGCTATTGTATACGTGCCGAATTTTAATTTTATAAATCCAATTCACATAGTACCATGTATTGACATTCATTTTATTTATTGCCATTTAGTTTAATTTAATCTACATAATTAAATAAATTAAATCATATGCGGTGGTTTTTTTTTCGTGCATTGCTTTAAACTGTACAACGAGTTAAAGGTGAATTTATGGGTTGCCCAAAAAGTAATTGCGGATTTTTCACAAAGTCGGCGTTGACAAATTTTTTCACAGCTTGTGACTCTGTAATTGCATTTATTTTTCCATCAGTTATCAGCTGTTACTTTAAGCTTGCTTTAGAAAAAAGTGTAAAAAAAGTATATTTGATTAAAGTTCATTCTAAGTTTTATTAAAAATGCACTTACTTTCTTTTAAAAAATCCGCAATTACTTTTTGGGCAACCCAATAGTTACAAAAGTATGTGGGTGAAAAGTTCAAAAATTTATATTCACTGAACCATGTGTAGGCCAAAACTCAACTTCCCAAAGCAAGAGGCTGTGTATGGGGTTTTTATCCTAATATTAATTCATTTTGGTTTTTATACACCCCACCATGGGATGGAGAAAATAAATTTCTTCATAATGCTGAAGTGTAGTTATGATCTTGAATTACCCATGGCTTCAGATCGTATCATATTGGGTTGCCCAAAAAGTAAATGCGGATTTTTTAAAAGAAAGTAAATGCATTTTTAATAAAGCTTAAAATGAATGAATGAACGCCGACTATATGAAAAATCCGCAATTACTTTTTGGGCAAACAATATTTGTATATGATTTAATACCCTCTTCAGTTGCTTCAACTTCTACCACCTTACATAGTAGCTGGCGATTTCAAATCTCGAGCAGTGAAATGGGGCATGCCAACGACCAACTTCATAGGAAGACGAGTTCTAGACATGGTAGCAAGAATGGGTTTACTTGTAATAAACAGCGAAAACGTGCCAACCTTTAGGCGACCTGGTTACGATGACACTATACCGGACATCCCCTTGCGGCTGAAGAAATCATCGCAAAGATTACAAAGTAGAGTGTACTGGAAACTTACACAGCAAGCGACCACCATTATTAGGGGATGAGGGAATGAGCACAAATACATGAAGGTGAAACACGACATCTCGAAAATCCTAGCGGAAATTGACGCCGGCAAACCTAACGGTCACAGCACGCACTAGACGTTCAGTCGGCAGTGGAACGAGTATTTGGCATCATAGAGAGCGTATGCAAAAAATCCATAGTACACTGGTAGAATGACGATATAGCTGAGACACGAAATGTTTGCTCGCCTACGTCTACAAAACAGCTTCCAAAATTATTTGCCAATAATAAGTCGCATTTATTTCAATGCCGGGTTAGATGAAAACGATTGGGGGAGCAACTACCGGCGGTCACAGCTGCCCATACCATCACTTGAGATGGAATGCTACTTCGGGTGGCGGTTCGTAGGTTCAAACTCTCTTATGCGGGCTCGGCGAGTAAGTAAACAACTGCATTAAACTAAGACACAGATATACGGGAGTTCGCGGCAGAAGCACGACTGAGACAGAACAAGGCCTATATAAACAAAGAATAATGGATAAGAATTGTAATGCTATTGGAGCTATATCAACTTATAGTCCGATTCGGACCATAAATTAATTGAATGTAGAAGAATTGTGAAAAATTTCAGCCAAATCGAATAAGAATTGTGCCCCATAGGGGCTCAATAAATAATATCGGGAAATCGGTTTATATGGGAGCTGTATCAAGCTATGAATAGATTCAGACCACATTTGACACGTATATTGAAGGTCGTGGGGGAAGACGATGTGCAAAATTTCAGCCAAATTGCATAAGAATTGCACCCTCTAGAGGCTCAAGAATCCAAGATCGGTTTATGTGGCAGCTATTGGGTTGCCCAAAAAGTAAATGCGGATTTTTTAAAAGAAAGTAAATGCATTTTTAATAAAACTTAGAATGAAATTTAATCAAATATACTTTTTTTACACTTTTTTTCTAAAGCAAGCTAAAAGTAACAGCTGATAATTGACAGAAGAAAGAATGCAATTACAGAGTCACAAGCTGTGAAAAAATTTGTCAACGCCGACTATATGAAAAATCCG
>NW_026739180.1:82578-89214 GCF_963082655.1 Stomoxys calcitrans | reverse complement strand
GGGTAGTTAAAACTGCGCACTATTCAAAATTTCATCGAAATCGGATAAAAAACAAGTAAAAATGCGTTAAGTTGGGCCGGGACGAACTTTCATGGGTCCAAAACCTTAAATCGAGATATCGGGGTATATGGCAGCTATATTCAAATATGAACCAATCGGGGCCAAATTGGAGAAAGACGTCGAAGAGCCTTACTAAACTCACTGTCTCAAATTTCAGCGACATCGGACAATAAATGCGCTTTTATGGTCCCAAAATCTAAAACCGAGAGATCGGTCTATATGACAGCTTTATCCAAATCTGGACCGATCGGGGCCAAATTGAAGAAGGCGTCGAAGAGCCTAAATAAACTCACTGTCTCAAATTTCGACAACATCGGACAATAAATGTGGCTTTTATGGGCCAAAGACCCTAAATGGGACGATCGGTCTATATGGCAGCTATATCCAAATCTGACCCGATCTGAGCGAAATTGACGAAGGATATTGAAGGGCCTAACACAACTCACTGTTCCAAATTTTGGCAAAATCAGACAATAAAGAGCTTTTATGGGCCCAAAACCTTACATCGAGGGATCGGTCTATATGGCAGCTATATCCAAATCTGTACCGATCTGGTCCAAATTACAGAAAGATCTTTACGGGCCAAACACAACTCCCCACCCCTGATTTCAGCAAAATCGGATAATAAATGTGAAGTTTATGGGCCTAAGACCCTAAATTAGCGGATCGGTCTATATTGGGGTTATATCTGAATCTGGGCCGATTTGAGCCGAGTTGAAGAAGGATGTCGACGGGCTTATCACAACAGACTGTCCAAATTTCAGCATAATCGTATAATAAATGTGACTTTTATGGGCCTAAGACCCTAAATCGGCCGATCGGTCTATATGGCAGCTATATCCAAATCTTTACCGATTTGGGCCAAATTGACGAAAGATATTGAAAGGCCTCACACAACTCACTGTCTCAAATTTCAGCAAAATCGGATAATAAATGTGGCATTTATGGGCCTGAGACCCTTAATCGGCGGATCGGTCTATATGGGGGCCATATCAAGATATAGTCTGATAAAGCCCATCTTCGAATTTAACCTGCTTATGGACAAAAAAGAATCTGTGCAAAATTTCAGCTCAATATCTTTATTTTTAAAGACTGTAGCGTGATTTCAACAGACAGACGGACAGACGGACGGACATGTCTAGATCGTCTTAGATTTTTACGCTGATCAAGAATATATAGGGTCGGAAATGGATATTTCGATGTGTTGCACACGGAATGACAAAATGAATAAACCCCCATCCTTCGGTGGTGGGTATAATAAAGCTATTATGGCCTTCAGACCCTTTATCGGGAGATCGGCCTATATGGCAGCTATATCTAAATATGGACCGATCTAATCCATATTTAGGTCATATGTCGGAAGGCTTAAAATAACCCACTGTTGCAAATTTCGAAATCGGGTAACAAATAAAGCTTTTATGGTATATCCAAATATGGTCCGATTTGGTACGTTCAAGAACTTAACCTGCGTGCATCAAAAGACGTATCTGTGTTAAATTTCAGCTCAATATCTCAATTTTTGAAGGCTGAAGAGTGATTGCAATAGACGGACGGACAGACGGATAGACGGACAGACACACGGACATAGTTAAATCGTCTTAGAATTTTTCGACGATACGAAATATATGTGTTGCAAACGGAATGGCTAAATGCATGTATCCCCTATCCTACGGTGGTAGGTATAAGAAGATGTAAAGTTGGCTATGCTTGGAATTTGCCTTTTCCCTCTTGTTTTTTAAGCCATATTCACTGACAGACAGACAAAAAGTCCTATAATTCAATATTTCGTGTGTTGCAATCTGTATGGCATTCTGAGTGGATTTCTCTCCCTATGTTGATGCCTACAAAAACCCCATTGCCAGCGTTTTGAAAACAGCCCATCCATTCATATTGACCATATGTTGGTAATGTTCGATTGCTTCCAACAATTGTTGGTACTACATTGCCCATGTAGTTTTCATATGCATAAAATTGTTATAGCCATAACCATAGGTAACAACTGTTGCCATATGCAAAGCCATTATGCATTATTGCACAATCGAAATCGCAAAGTTTTTCGAATGCACGCTGAGAGAAAGTGAATTGAAAATTTAGTATGAACACTTTTAAATGTGATTTAAATGCAATTTCCCTGTACGAGTCATAGTTAACAGCCAATTTCAGGCATTCATATTAGAAATTCGTTTTTAAGCGGATTTTCAAAGAAATTTAAAATTTTTCGATGGAGTCACATATAAAGCCACCTGTCCTCTACTACGCATAGTTTAGTAGATATAGCCAATTGAAAGTTTTCATAGAAAAATTCGATTCTGATAGATTTTCCATAAAATGTTGAATTTTTTCATGAATCACTAAATTTGTTAAAGAGATACAGCCTATTTAGGGATTTCATTATGAAATTTCGATTTTTGTTAGAGTTTGGATTATTGGGGCGGACCCTCCCCCAATACCCCAATTTTCAATAACTAACTAGATTTGTATACCGCAATCCTATGGTGGTGGGAATAAAAGCGGTTAAACCGATTTTCATGAAATTTTCACAGGCGGAAATAGAGTACTAAATTTGTTAATACCCGAAGGGGGAGGGACCCTCCCCCATACCCCAATTTTCAAAAACGCCTGACCTGGCAGATGCGAGCACCGATTAAACCGAAATTTTGTATGCTACCTTATGGTACCCTAAAAACACGAAATTGGTATTAACATTTTGGGTCACATAACCTGGGGGGACGCCCCATCCCAAACGGACGCCCCCATCCCAACGGACATGTTTCGCGATTGGGACAATATGGGTACCAAATGAAAGGTATTTAAAAGTAGAGCACGAATTTGGTAGGCAAATTTCGTCCAAAGTGTTTGGGGGGTCCCCCACCCTCAAAAAACTCCCCAACAGGACTCTTTCACCGCCTTGGGCGGTGATACAATCCCATGGCAGCCGGTTGTACGTACCGGATTGACCCGATGAATTCCTTCATCGGCAAGGGCTGCCGCCTCAGTGTACCACACACTGCTACTACAACAACAACCGCCTTGGGCAATATGGGCATCAAATGAAAGGTATTTAAAAGTAGAGTACAAATATGATTGGGACAATATGGGTACCAAATGAAAGGTATTTAAGAGTAGAGCACGAATTTGGTATAAAAATTTCGTCCAAAGTGTTTGGGGGGTCCCCCACCTCCAAAAAATCCCCCCAACAGGACTCTTTCACCGCCTTGGGCAATATGGGTATCAAATGAAAGGTATTTAAAAGAAGAGTAGAAATCTGACATACAATTTTGTTCCTTGATGTCTGGGGGGCCTCTCCAACCCCAAAAACCCGCCCGAAGGGACATGTTTACCGATTGGCACAATATGGGTACCAAACGAAAGGTCTTTATGAATAGAGCTGGTAAACAAAGTTCGCCCAAATGGTTCGGGGGGGTCCCCCACCGCCAAAAACACCACCCAACAGGACATTTTTACCGCTTTGGGCAATATGGGTATCAAATGAAAGGTGTTTAAAGTAGAGTACAAAGCTGACATAAAAGTTTAACCCTTGATGTCTGAGGGGTCTCTCCACCCCAAAAGAAACCTCCGCACGGATATGTTTACCGATTGGGAAAGATGGGTACCAAACGAACGGTATTTAAGAATCGAGCTGGTATACAAAGTTCGCCCAAATGGTTCCAGGACACTTTTACCGCTTTGGGCAATATAGGTATCAAATGAAAGGTGTTTAAAGTAGATTACAAAGTTGACATAAAAATGTATTTCTTGGTGTCTGAGGGGCCTCTCTACCCCCAAAACCCCCCAGCAGGACATATTTACCGACTGTGACAATAGGGATATCAAATGAAAGGTATTTTAAAGTATAGTAAAAAGCTGAAATTAAAATTTATTCCAACCCCCCAAAACCCCCCAATAGGACATATTTATCGATTGGCACAATATGGGGAGAAAATATCGAGAGAAAGTTGTTTGAAAGTTGGGTGCACAGATGTTATAAGAATTTGTTCCAAGGCGCCTCTCCCAAAAACCCCAAAACGGCCATGAATGTCCAACGTCACAAAATGGGTACAAAATTAAAGGTCTTTGAGAGTTGACTAAGGATCTGATGTACACATTTGGGACTGACCCACCCTCCTAATAAGCTTCAATAAGACGTGTAATTCGATTGAAGGTAATATGGGAATTAAACGAAAGGTCTATGACAATAGAGTTCAAATTCAATTTTAATACAAGAATTTAACTTTTTGGTTCACGTCCTGCCGTTTAGCTGCACATGTAGATCTCGCCATTAAAGGACTCAAATAAATTTTTTTTTGGGTCTTAGCGTCGGGGGGACCGAACCACTCCCCCCAATAAAATCAACAGCAAACTGAAATGTAGGACGACCGATATATTGTATTCAAATGAAAGCAGGTGTCAGAGGGCAATCGTCCTCCCCCCTATCCTATCCAAAACAAGTACAAAGGCGTTAAGTTCGAACGGGCCGACCTTTGGATACCCACCCACTAGGGTATATGTGTAAACGATTTTCGTCAAAATCCGGTAAAAAATGCATACCTTATGCGGCATAGCAGCCAATCCAAATACCAATAAGAACAAGTCATTGTTTAATTGTGTACAATAAAATATTGATCTTTATAGTAGCTATATCTAAAAATAAACCGATCTGAACCATATCCGTGTCGGATGTCGAAAAGTCTAATGCTGTGTGGTCAAGACTTTAAATCGAGATATCGGCAGCTATATTCAAACCTGAATCGATTTGGGTCATACGGATGAAGAATGTGGAAGGCCCTAACACAACCCACTGCCCATAATTTCGGCGACATCGGACAATAAGTGCTTTTTTTATGGGTCCAAAGCCTTACATTGAGAGATCGGTTTATATGGCAGCTATATCCAAATCTGGACCAATCTCGGCATAATTTATGAACAATATCTAAGGGCCTAACAAAACTCACTGTCCCAATCAATTTTCAATCCCAATTTCAGAAAAATCGGATAATAAATGTGGCTTTTATGAACCTAAGACCCTAAATCGGCAGATCGGTCTATATGGCAGCTATATCTAAATCTGGACCGATCTGGACCAAACTGATGAAGGCTGTCCAAGGGCCTAACACATCTCACTGTCCAAAATTCCAGCAAAATCGGATATGTGTCTTTAATGGGCCTAAGACCCTAAATCGGCGGATCGGTCTATATGGGGGCTATATCAAAATATAGTCCGATATAGCCCGTCTTCGAACTTAACCTGCTTATGAACAAAAAAAGGATCTGTGCAAAGTTTCAGCTCAACATCTCTATTGTTGAAGACTGCAGTGTGATTTCAATAGACAGACTGAAAAACGGACGGACGGACAAACGAACGGACAGACGGACGGACGGACAGACAGACGGACGGACAGACGGGCGGACGGACGGACAGACGGGCGGACGGACGGACAGACGGGCGGACGGACGGACCGACAAATGGACAGACAGATGGACGGACAGACGGACGGACCGACAAATGGACAGACAGATGGATGGATAGACGGTCAGACGGACAGACAGATGGATGGACAGATGGACGGATATACGGACGGATAGACGGACGGATAGACGGACGGATAGACGGACGGATAGACGGACGGACAGGCAGACGGACTGACGGACGAACAGACGGATGGATAGACGGACGGACAGGCAGATGGACAGACGGACGGACGGACAGACGGACGGATAGACGGACGGACAGGCAGATGGACAGACGGACGAACAGACGGACGTATAGCTAGATCGTCTTAAATTTTTACGCTGATCAAAAATATATATTTTTATAGGGTCAGATATAGCTGCCATATAGACCGATCCGCCGATTTAGAGTTTTAGGCCCATAAAAGCCACATTTATTATCCGATTTTGCTGAAATTTGGGACAGTGAGTTATCTTGTTATCTTCCTGGAATATGTTAAGATCGGTTCAGATTTGGATAGAACTGCCCGATCGACCGATCTCTCGATTTCAGTTTATTATCCTATTTTGCAGAAATTTGGGACAGTGAGTTTTGTTAAGCCCTTCGACATCCTTCCTCAATTTGGTCCAGATCGGTCCAGATTTGGATATATTTGCCATATAGACCGATCCGCCGATTTAGAGTTTTAGGCCCATAAAAGCCACATTTATTATCCGATTTTGCTGAAATTTGGGACAGTGAGTTGTGTTAGGCCCTTCGACATTCATCTTCAATTTGGCTTAGATCGGTTCTGATTTGGATATAGCTACCATATAGGCCAATATCTTCATTTAAGGTCTTGGGCCCATAAAGGACGCCTTTATGGTCCGATTTTGCCAAAACTGTAGACAGTCTGTTGTGTTAGGCCAGTCGACATCCTTCTTCAATTTGGCCCAGATCGGTCTAGATTTGGTTATAGCTGCCATATAGTCCAATCTCTCGATTTAAGGTCTTAGGCCAATAAAATGCGAATTTATTGTCGGATTTCGCTGAAATTTATGTGAGTTGTATGAGGCTTTTCGACATCCGTGTCATATATGGTTCAGATCGGTCTAGGTAGCTACTACAAACACCAATATTGTGTTCTA